>NC_056742.1:166039929-166187429 GCF_019279795.1 Protopterus annectens
TCTATACATATTCCTCCTGAGAACTCTCTTGAGGTTTTCCTTTGTTTGTATCATATTTGAAAGTTGCACAGTCACTAACACATGGCTTAATATATATCAAGCATAGTGCATCTGCGGGTCTATATTATATGAATGAAAGTTCATATAATCGAAAGGTATAAACAGCGAAAATGCCGAACTTCAAACCCTTTATTGTGGTGTGCTTTGCCCCCCATACCCCCCCTGTTAATTATATATACCAAATCTGAGATCGCACTACAGTGAGGAAAGGACAGATTTTCTGATCTTCATTGTACCACGATCTCACAAAAAACACATAGATGAATGGCAATTTCACGTATACAGCCTTTCGATATTTTGGACTTTCATTCTTCTAATAAGAACCCACAGTTGCTTAGATATTCCTCCCCATTCTTGTTGACTACCTAGCTCAGATGGGTTTTTTTTTTTTTATTTTCAGTGGACATATTCTCAATTTCATGATGTAGGATACATATCAAAGGCTTGATTTTTTTTAGATATTACAGTCTTCTTAGCTGACTAAAATCTTATAGAATGCTATCAAATCAAGTAACAGTCAGCAAAAAGAACTTCTCAATAACTCTACACTGCATGGAGCCATCTCTACTCCTATCCTATATCTCTTCATCTGCTGGAGTCTATATTACATCTGTGAAAACTCTTTTTAGCGAACGACTGCACGACAAATGATAACCAATGAAATCTAATTTCCTCAAACGGCCATTCCAGTGAATTTTTCCTAAGGGAAAAAAAACTCTTGGCCAACCTAAAACCAGACAAAATTTAAAACCCTTCAAAGTTAGAGGGCCCCCCCCCCACACCCACCCTAACTAAATATACCAACTACAGTGGGGAAAGTGCAAACACCTGATGATGGCTATGCATTTTTCCCCCAGGAAAAAAAATTGCTGAAATGCCAGTCCGTGGGAGTTAAATTTTGTAGGTTATCATTTGGCAAAGAGCCATTCACTGAAAGGGATTTTTGTGGATGTAATATAGATCCTCGTACTGAATATTTCAGAGTCAGAGGTTTTATTTTTTATTTATTTTTTGGCTTTCTATGTTTGTGCTGTGGTCTTTTAACCACATAATTATATCTGTATCTATTCCTATATGTTTTTAAGGTTATAAGACAAGTGATGGTGGAAACTTGCAGCTCGCTTTCATCAGCAATATTGTGCAAAACATTCACAGATTCTCCTGTTGCAGTATTTCTCACAGGGTCATGCCCCCAGTACCCAACCACATGAGGACTGCATTCCCCACACTCATGCTGCTTTATATATATATATATATATTAACTCAAAGATAGCACAACAGTGAGGAAAGAAATGAGATCCTCAAACCTGCCAAATTGTACTGTTGAGCAATCACATGAGAAAGCACTATGGACACTTTATGTCCTGCAATCTGCTCAGACAGCCATATAGAAATTCAGTGAACCTATACATTCATAGGTTCATAGGTTCATAGGACATTACTAGGCTACTGGCCTTAGGGCCTTTACAAGCTTAGTCATGTAGTTCCCTTGTTCCCTAGTTCACCATGGTTAGATGGTCGTTGTAAGCAGAGTGAATCAATGATTAGCACTGACTGGCCGTCTCCATGAGGGACATAAGTGCCACCCCAAGGCTGAATTTATGGTCTCCCATCCAATTGTCAAATTTTCACTTAAATATGGTCATTGAGGAACTCTGCTTCATGTGAAGTGGGAGTTTATTCCAGAGGAGCGGCAATCTCTTATAAACATAGCTGTCTATGCAACATGTTCTGTTTATGTCACAGGTTAAGTTTAGATCCCTGGACTGAGTGACTCTGGTTCCATTTGATTTGCAGATATGCAATATTTCCATTAGGGCAGGGTCATAAATCACTCAGTAGGCTAGGCAAAGGTCATCTCACAGCAGCCTGTGGGATACAGAGTACAGAGAGAGGGCCTTCAGTCTTTCCATTTAGGTCATGTTTCGGAAGCCCTGAATTTTCTTGGTTAGAAATCTCTGTGGTCTCTGCAATTGCTGCAGGTGTCTGGTAAGGTGCATGAAAAAGGGGCCATTGTACACAATTAGTGGTCTGATGAGGGCCAGGTATAGAGGAATTATAACATCCTTAGTCTTGGATGTGATGCCCTGACTTATGAAATGCACAACATAGAAGGCTTTCCTTACCACTGTAGTTACATAATGATTGAAGTTTAGATTGTTATCAAACTGTGTTCCCAAGTCTTTCATCACTGTGTTTGAGCTTAGGGAAGTGCTATCTATAATGTAATTTGCAGGGGCTACTTCTTTGCCAAAAGGGATAATGATGACACACGTTTTGCATTACGTTTTAGTCCATAGTTTGCTACATAAGTGCATAGATGCATGCACCTTTTTAAATAAATGTATTTCTTGTTTTTTGTTTTTTTTCACTATAAAGTTATCTGTCTTTTCCAGCACTCCAGTTGGATTTAATTTATCTTGGTCTCAACAACTCATTTACCGGCTTTCTGATCATAAGTATCATAATTATTCATGGATACAATCAAACTAATTTATAGTGAAATGGCATAACCTATAAGATGCAACAGTAATATTCTTAGTTAATACACATGCCCATAAGACATTGTGTTAGTGACTATCCCCCATATTCAGCAAACCTCCGTGCAAGAATAGGTTATTCTTGCATGGAAAGGACTGTTCCTGTGCAGCACGGCAGTGCACCATGCGTATTCATGAAGGCATGTTGCTGAGCACTAATATGGACATGGTTCTGTGTGTGAGTGCAGGGGACGTGTCCGAGAACAGTGCACTCACAATGCACACACCCCCTGCACTTCAGAATTGCCATTCAGCAATTCAAAATGAGAGAGGATGCATACCTCTCAACCTCATAGAGACACACTGCTCAAGTGTACCTCATCATGAGGAACGTACCTCATTTGGGGTCTTAAAAAGTTCATGTTCCTCGAAGTTCCACATTGAAAGGTCTGTCACACATTCAGTGTTAAGGAATTTGTTAAGGGAAATCTATGGTAAATAGAAATGAATTGCATTCATTCAGTAAAAGATCTTCTTTATAAGTAAAACCAGCATATTTTAACCACCCTATGACCTTCCTAGTTGAAGTTGTTCATAAGCCATTAGAATGGGTTCCACATTTTGTCCATTTGTTCCTCATTATGAGAGCTAGTGTTCCTCATTTTGGAGATGGAAGGTTGAGAGTAGCACAACAGATGGACAAATGGGAGGACAAATAGGGACACAGATTTTAAATATAGTGTATACAAATTTAGAAAGTTGATAGAATAACAGGTCTCACATTAGTGTGACTTTACTCTTGATGTGGAGTCTGAAATGAACTGTCCATTAGTAGTAAACTCACGCTAATGCTAAACCTGTCATCCCAGTAAAATGAAAAAAATTGAATCACATATATATTTTTTTTCATGCCACAGCAACGTTTAAGCATAGCTGAGTGGGTGTGCACTTTGAACATCTCTACTTAGCATAGCTTAAATATCTGAAGGCGTTAAATAGAAAAATATCAGTGAAACAAGTAATCTGAAAAAGTATAGCAGTTCGAGCTGTAGTTTTGTATGCAGGCATTCATGGTTAGAGCCCCAATGAAGTCTTTTCAGTTTTACATATGAAAGCAGTTGTAAAGGTCATATATTGTAATAAATGAGATAGTAAATAATATTTATCACCCAGGGTAGTGTAGCAGAACCAAAAATAAGGTGTCAGTCCAGAAAATATGTGAAACCTCCATATAAACACAAGTGCTCTATACAGTATAGTAACACAAGAATAAATGTAATGAAAACACATAGGGGATATCAGGGAAGGTGAACATAAAAGTATAATATGTCAGGAATGATAAATCCATCCCATAAAGCTGATAGTCTATAAAATAAAACTTAAGCAATGCTAAGCATTGCACAGCTATGCTTACAGGGTATAAGCATTGCTGAAATATGAATGTTAAGCAATGAGTAGCCCAGCTAAGCAGATTTGCCCATTGGTAAGCAGTGCTGAACCTGCCTCTTTAAGCACTGCCAACCTTAGCTAAGCAGGCTTGCTATAGCTTAGCTTATTTCAGCATATTCAAAACCGTCCAATCACAGGAAAGGGTGGGAAACTGGCCGTATTTAAACCTTGCAGGTGGGAATACAGTTGTAGCTCCCCACTATAGGCAGTATGACTGGTGTTGGTGAGGGTATGCGCTTTTGGCCGCAGCACTGGGTCATACAGGAATCCAAAGTCATAGTAGGACTCTTTGTTAAAAACCATAATGTGAGACTGCTGCAAGACCAGTACCAGGGCTCCCAATACAAAGCAGAGGCCTGTGAAAGTCTCACCCATGATCTCACCAGTGCCATTGACATCCCTCGGACTGGTGAGCAGTTCTGGCACCACTATGTTGACTTGAAGCACAGGAAGAGGGAGCTCTTGGACCAGTGGCTCCAAGAAGCATGGCAGAGGAGTGATGTCCCAGGCATGTGTAAGTATTCATATCAATAACTGTTTACTAAAGTCCAGCTGTGTATGTGATGGATAGGTATGCATTAATGTTTCTCTATCTTCTTTACAGCTCCAACTGAGTGGGCTGCAAACCAGGAAGCCCATTCAAGCAGGTTGCAAAAGCTGCATTGTGAGGGTGGTGAGTAACAATCTAGCTTGTAGTATTCATACCAAATAAATATGAAGGAGTAGAATGTCACCTGACACTATTAAAAATGGGTATGGTTATATATCCTTTTCCCCACTGTATTTTTTATCCTTTTCCCCACTGTAGTGTGATCTCAGAGTTAGTATTTTTAGGTAGGGGGGTGTGGGGGGCACAAATACTGTTTAAAGCAGTTTTTTTGTTTGTTTTTTGCCGGTTCAGAGAACCGGCTTTTGCAAAAGTGTACTTTCAATCTAGTGCACTTTTGCTTTAATGGGTCTCGATGTTGCTTGTTCGAGATAATTTTGATCAAGCAACATAGACCCATATATATATGTGAGTGTGTGTGTGTGTGTGTATGTGTGTGTGTGTGTGTGTGTGTGTGTGTGTGTGTGTGTGTTTATATATATATATATATATATATATATATATATATATATATATATATATATGTAATTCAGTCAGACATCAGATCCATACTCTGAACCTCTTACTGCAACAAATCTGTCCAAAAGCTGTCAAAATGGGGGTCAATGGGCCCAAACTAGGGACCTCTTTTTAATTATTGCCCTTAATCCTTCCTACCCAGCAGCAACTGTTCTGCCTTTCAACAAAGTAATAATTCCTGCTTACCCTTGAATCCAGGGCCCTGTAAACTACAATCAAAGCAATGTACCATTACACCATCTGAGCTCTATAAAACAGTGATGATTTTCCAAACATATCAGTTAGGGAAGTAGTCTGTAGAATCTGTGAGGTTCTCTATATATACATGCATATATGTATGGCATATATGTGGACAAATCTATACACATATATATATATATATATATATATATATATATATATATATATATAGAGAGAGAGAGAGAGAGAGATACGTCTAAATGTATATCTACATGTATGCATACACACATACATATAGAAAGGTTAATAAATACACACACACACACACACACACACACACACACACACACACACACACACACACACACACACACACACAAACACACACACATATATATATATATATATATATATATATATATATATATATATATATATACATAAATATACATAAATATATAACAGCTGCAAACACATGCAATCTGAGGGTCATCCTGCTGCATGCTAGAAGTCTAAATCTCAAAATGCACTCACTGGAAGTATCCCTTAAAATGGGGAACAATGACATTTGTGCTGTAACAGAGACCTGGTTAAAGGCAGCAGGAAGCATCCCTGCACTACCAGCCTATAACTCATTCCACATGTTTTGGCTGCAGAACTTGGACTGATGTTCCAAAGGTGGTGGCATTTCCATATTCATAAAGGATGCACACACCTCCAGAGTGGTTGACTAGTATTATGCATGACAGATCCTGCAGGTGTAGCTAACATTGGGTAAGACATTGGTTCAGCTTGTAGCCTGCTATAGATCCCCAAATATGTCCCAAGACTAACACTCCATGTCCCTAAACACCCTGGAGAATATTAGTGTTCAACCTAACACTCTCATACTGGTTGACTTCAACTACCCCATCGTTAACTTGGAATAGTCAACTCCTCCCTTGTTATATCTGACCACAAAGTAATCACCTTTGGAAATCTACAGCCCTCCCATGCCCCTGCATAGGTAACCACCATGAAAAGCCTTTCCAAAGCTAACTATGGCCTCCTAAAAACAGAGGTAGCAAACATCATGGCAGCCATGCAAATAGAGACTAGTTGCATGATTGCTGAATCAAACAACAATGCACTATGGACATGTACACAAATGCATGGATACCTCCATACCCAACAGAACCAAGACCCTCACCTCCAAAAAAGGAAGCCAATTTGGTGGTCCCCGCCCATAAAGAAACTGTGCAACAGAAGGAGGGAACTGATAAGTAATAAGGTGAAGTCCCAAGACTGGAAAAACCCTTATCAGCCTCAATTAAAAGTTGAGATCCCTCATCAAATACTACAAAGTTAGCTGTGAAAACAGAATTGGAGCACATAGTAAAGACACCCACAAGGCTTCATACAGTTATGTAAAGAATCTCCATGATGATACCAAGATTTGCTCTGAGCTACTAGACAATGGTACCTCCTAGACTGAGCCAACAAATATTGCCAATATACTGGCTGACATATTGAGTGCAAACTTTACCCCTCTCCCTCCCCCCAAAGGACCAATCATGATACCATTACATTGCCAGGCACCCAGTATTACTTCTGCACAGGTTAAAACACCAGTGTCCAAGGCCAAGAATACAGTTTCTATGGGACCTGACAATATCCCTACCTGTGTTCTACATGAACTACAGAGTGAACTGGCACCTCACCTGTGTGTTCTGTTCAAGCACAGCCTCACATCAGACTTTGTCCCTACTAAATTGTGCATTGCTACAGTCACCCCTCTCCACAAATGAAGTGCAACTAAAGACACTAGGAACTACCGACCTAACTGCCTGATAAGTCTGGAATGCATCATCATGCACCTAATAAACAGGGATATGGGAATTTGCAGACTCAGGATCCCACACAGTTTACTTTTGTGAAGGGTAGGTCATACCTACTCAATTAACCTGGTCAACTTCTTGGAGTCAGTCACCTGAGCTGTTGATGAAGGCAAGGTGGCACATACAGCCTACCTTGATCTGGCCAAAGCCTTCGATAATATTCCTCACTGAGGCATCTTGCAAAAACTCATTAAGCTAGGCATCAACCCCTATATCACTAGGTGGGTTATAAATTGGGTCACAAATAGGACTCACAGTGTGGAAATAGCTGACTCCAAGTCAGACTGCTGAGCAGTCATAAGCAGAGTCCCACAGGGTTCTGTCCTGGGTCCTCTCATGTTTGCTATCAACTTCTCTGAAGTCCATGCCAACATGAAGGGAGTCTAGCTGACAATTTTTGCAGACAATTGCAAGTTGGGAGCTATTATTATCTACCCATGTGATGCTGGCATCCTACTGAAAGGCCTCACCAAGAGCAATGACTGGTGTCAGAGCCATGGCCTTAAGCTCAATGTCAGAAAATGTGCTATCATCCCCTTTGGGGAAAACCCTGTTCCCATGAATTACCACATTGATGGTAGTCCCCTGAACAAAGAAGGCATTAGAAAAGATCTGGGTACACAGGTTGACAGCAATGTCTCTTTTGACCACCGCATTGCCACTGTGGTCAGAATGTCATTCTATGTGGCACATCTCAGTACTAACGCATTAGCATCCATGAAGGAAGAGGTCATTGTCCCCCTGTACTCTTCTTGACAGAGTGACACAGTTTGTTTCAGCATACACATTCTGATGGATGTGAGGTAGGTAAATTAAATGTATGCCCTCAATTTCTGACAATAATTATATTATCACAGTGATTTACCAGAGAAATGAGAATAATCTGTAAAACAGACCAGAAATATGAGCAATAAACCTGGACATCCTGAAACAATCCAGCCAGTTGACAGGTATGCTCAGAACCCGTTACTGCAATGAATCTGGACTAAGACTGACAAAGTGGTGGGTGGAAGCCATGAAAATGTGGATGTATTTGAAGTACTGGCATAGGTAAGCTAACACAATTGCTGTATAACACCCTCCTGTGTGATCTAACATATATTTAGTGAAATATCACAAGTAATTGAATTAGGGAATCTGCTATTGGTAATTAATTACACATGTTTGCAAATATATCAGGCACTACAGGGATGTAACAGCACTGACAAACAGACACCACTGTGAAAGTGCATACCCACAACCAATATCACCACAGTCACAGTCACATACTGGTAAGTCACGTGAACAGTAGAGTATATGGACTGTGTGAACAAATACATCATTGTTTGCCACTCACACACTAGCCCTACATATACAGTACCAATTCTCAGTGTAGTCTGAATCCTGACCTTGGTACAGGACATGTCTCAGTCTGCCTCTACAAGCACATACAGCCAATAGATCAGCAGAAACTGCAGCAGCATGCACAGTCAGATAAAGAAAGAGCCATAACACTTACATCCACCCCCTCCATAGAAAACTCAAATAACATGGACACATGACATGTGTACACCATCATGACAGTCTGTTAACAATGGCCTGACATACACAGGCCTCTCACATGTACAGTTCACTTCAGAATGTAGAGGCTCAGGTTATCTTCCCAGACATGTCTGTGTGTCTACTGGATCACTGGGATGGTACCAGGAATGAAGGCAAGAAATAATGATAATAAATACGTTTGAGCCTCATTGACATCTGGACAAAGCCTGACATCATTTGCGGACAGAGGCACAAACACAGGGGTAGCTTGGTCATATCCCTGCCATACCCTGAGACAGTTGCAGATGTTACTGGGTTTGTTCTAACATATGTTATGAGGAATATGATGTCAGCAATATCAATAGATGTGAGTAGACTGCATTTACCAAGGACACCAACTGTCTGGGGAGCATACAAAACATAAAAGGCAAACATGTGGCCAGTCTGTGGACAGGGTGCCAGTGGAGAGGTATGTCAGAGACATATCACTGTCAGTCATGAAGTCACTCACTAAATGCATGTCCACACAAACCCTATCAGTCTATCAAACCACCATGTGTATAACAGCACTAATGACATAGAATCTGTTCACAAATCTGGGGATATGTCCCCCATGTTGTTTGGCTGTCTCCACATGTCCTGTCCTGTGATGCATTGCCATCTACTGTATGTGAATCTGTAGACCACCACCTCTCTAATGAACTTCACACAGGAAAGGAAAAGGGGCAAGGCCCACATTAAGGAATGTCCCATATGTTGGAACTAGCAGCAGTGCCCAGGTCCAAAGCACAATTCTATGTGGGCATCTTCATAATGGTATGGCCTCAGCAATACCTGACATCTGCACATCTATACAGAGGACAGACAGAAAGTAGATAGCCAACAAGTTATGCATAGAAGTCTGAAATGGAAAAGGTATGCCATTACTACGACAGCAGTCCTCAATGACATGTCCAAAAAATATAGTAGTCTACAGTTAATATCATAATATCAGATAAATATCCAATAGGAGATACATAAAAACATACAGCTCAAACACCAAGAACTAGATAGTCAGTACTCAGATTCCCAGCTTTGCATGCATGAGTCCATGGTTCTAGTACTACAATCTGCAATCTACTTCTACTTGGAAAAGCACTGTTAAAAGTGCTAACGTAATGATACAATATGTGTTTAACTATTTTTGTCAACCAGTCCACTGTAGCTGGTGTAACATGCAAGTGTGACTGCATATAACCTGAGATACTACCCATGTATAAAACAAATGCAAAGAAAAAAGATTGTAGTACTACCCATGTATACCCAGGTGTTCCATACAGTATAGTCACACCACTTGCTACTGTAAAGACAGCACATAGAAGCATGTTATGCACAGGAAATTAAATACACTTATTGAAGATATCATTACCCTGCTATTTTATCATACTGGAATGTGATCAATGGTTACCAGGGCTGAGCTATGCTTAGCAGGTTTAAGCATTGCTTAAATGTAAATGCTAATCAGATTTGCTCACTGGTAAGCGAAGCCTACACGGTGAAAGCGCCTATTAGTTTAACCGTATATTAGCACTGCTTACTGTCACACAAACCCATACAAAACATCCTTAAAGCTGCTCAAAACTGCCATACTCACTCTGTATCCAACAGTCCTTGTTCTGCCTTGCAATAAAATAAACAGCTCTTGGACACAGGACCCTACATAACATAGCCAAAGCAATCTACCAGTACGCCACTTCAGATGTATGGTTTTAGGATCTTTTCTCAAATATACCCTTCTTTACAGCCAGTTTACAATAGGGAAGAGACACTGTGCAAGTAAGAAGGATTGGTATCTACAAATATCTATATCTGAAAAGAAATATATACATAGAGAGAGATATACATATGTATGGAGATCCTTCTTTCCATCTTTCCAGACTTGATAAGTTGTTGCTGAAGCACCTACCAAGAGGAGAAAATGCTGAGAGAAGAAAGGAGCCACTTTTGAGATTTTAGGCATTTTCTTCTGATTTATTTCTTAGAAAAACTGCATTGCCGCCTACTTTTCGGCATGTTCTTGCTTGCAAAGGTTGATATCTGTGTTAGAAACAGTATTTAGAACATACCTAGAGTCTGTTTATTATATTTTTTGTGTTGCACTTAATTTAAAATCGTTTTTTTCTTAAAATTGCATTTTACCTGCCTCTGACCTAGCACACACGTGTTGGGGTCATTTATTGCACTGTTCTGACTAGTTTGCTACTTGTGTGTCTCTGCTATCTTTAAACAAAAACAAAAAAACAAAAAAATCTTGCTATTTTCCCACTTTCTATAATTTAAAAAAAAAGTTCAGTTACAGAGTTGCTGTTCTGAACTGTTTGTAAGTTTCTTGGAGGCCAGTGCTTACTTGGGCTTAAAGGAAGTCTCTGTGTTCACCAGTGGCAGTGGTTAACACTGAGCAGCCTGCCTGTCCCTGTAGGAGTGGTTACTGCCTAGAAACTGTAGTTTTATTGGCCATTTTGGGTCAATTCCAAACTCCTTGATCTCTCTCTCTCTTAAAACCCTGCAACTCACTTTTTGCGATGTCTTGCGCACAGAGCAGTGTTGGGCAGCACCGGTTAGCTGGGGTATACTATTCCTGGTTCCACAAAGTCTGCGCTGCAAATTTTCCCTCAGAACTAGGCAAGCCTCAACTCAAGTGCTTCAGATCAACTGCTCTTATTGCAGCACTTGCATATCCCAAATCAGCACTTGTCCAAATCTCCTAGACAGCACTATTATTTTCCAAATCTCCTAGACAGCACTATTATGATACAGCATAAGACACTCAACTGTCTGCAAGACGAGTGAAATTTACTTTTCCAAGCATGTCCAGAGGTTAGCTTCAGGTGTACTCTCCAGTTCATCTGGTGGAATTGGGCATCCTGAGGCAATGTCACAACTGCCTCATGTATACAGACAACCCTCTCCTCTTACCTCTAGACACAAACACTTGTGAGAGATGCAAATACACAGCCAGACTGGAGGCGAAGTGCTCTCAACCCATGACTGTAACAGACAGTCAAGAGGAGAAGAGACACACTAACATCACACCACCAGTCACACATGGATCTACAAAACAAACACCAGCAAAACATACACATAAATACACAAAAACATATTTGGAGGCACTAGGTACCAATCTGAAAAAGAAACAGTGCCCTCCAAAGCAGACAAGCAAGCAAGCTGCACCCCCAAACATAAGCCAGAAAACACATAATTCACCTCAGCAGTGTGCCTCATGAAAGCTCCTAAGGCAAAACACCATACCCAACACGCTAGTAATAGGTGACTCTATAGTAAGGCACACAGATGTTCCACTCACCAGGCTGAACAAGGAGAAGGTTACTGTCAGCTGCCTGTCGGGTGCTAGGATCCGCCACATAACACAGGCACTTAGTTCACTCCAGAACAAGTACAAGTATGATGCTGTCATTGTACATGTTGGTGTGAATGATCTAAGATGTACCTCCCTGGACTACATGGAAAGAGACATTGAGGAGCTCTCTGATCATGTAGCCCAAGCTGGTATGACCCTGACCTTGAGTAGCATACTACCTTCACCTAGAATTATACCACAATACAAAGACAAAATGATCAATTTCAACAATTGGCTAAGCTTCTGGTGTCATTCTAAGGGGATCCAGTGTCTGTCTGCCTGGGATGACATGATAGACAAGCCTCACTGTTTCACCAGAGATGGTTTGCACCTGTCACCCCTAGGCTTTCAAATACTGGCCAAGGCTCTTGCCATCCCCATAGTGCCTTTTTAGGCAAGGCTCAAAGGACAAACCAACCACAGTAACCAGCACAGGTAACCAAAAACTAAGGGTGCTACTCAATGCCAGAAGTCTCAACCTCAAAATGCACGCACTCGCAGCACTCATCAGTATGGAGAAAATCGATGTCTGTGCAGTGATGGAAACCTGGTTCAAGGCTCCAGAGAGCACCCCAGTACTACCAGGTTACAATTCATATCATACCTTCCAGCCTCAGTTACCAGATTGCAGTACAAAGGGCGGAGGTGTATCCATATTCATCAAGGATACCCACATCTCCAGGTTAGTGGCGTAGCATGATGCCCCAGAGATCATCCATGTGCAACTATCAGCAGGCAAAACCACATTTCAAGTCATAGTCTGTTATAGATTGCCCACCATGTCCCAAGATGCTCACTCAGCATTCCTTGAGGCATTGGAAAATACAAAGGTCCTACCCAACACCATAATTTTGGGTGATTTCAACTACCCTGGTATAGTCTGGGTGAACTACCAAAGTTCTAACTCCTATGCCCAGCGGTTCATAGAATTTATAAATTCAAATGCCCTTGAACAACTGGTATGTTCTCCCACTAGAGGGGACAACATATTGGATTTCGTCATCACAAATATGGGCGCCCATTGTATCACACCCATTATCACTCCCTCTCTGGTCAGATCAGACCACAAACTGATAACCCTGGACATCCTCACCCCTCCACCTCCCCCAGTCAAAGAAACCATTGTGAAAAACCTTTCCAAAGCAGACTTCAGACTACTTGCTTCAGAAGTGGAAGGCTTCACTATTCCTTGCAGAAGGATAATGATATCCAGGATGCAGAATCCTACACCAAGGCACTTTATATACATCTTCAGGATTGCATGGATCATGCTATCCCAAATAAAACCAAGACTCCTTCCTCAAGCAAGAAGAAACCAGTCTGGTGGACCCCGGCCATAAGCAAACTATACAATAAAAGGATGAGACTTATACAAAAAAAGGCCAAATCTCAAGTAGAAAAATCATCCCTGTTCAGCATTAGTAAGACAATGAGGGTCCTCATCAAGTCAACTAAAGCCAATTTCGAAAAGAAAGTTGCCAAGGATACCAAGGATGACCATAAGGCCTTCTATGGTTATATCAAAAACCTAAATGGCAACACTCAGGTCTGTTCTGAGCTAGTACAAAATGGAACAAAATACACTGACCCCACTGACATTGCCAACATTTTGGCTGACAGGTTCAGTGCAAATCCCCCCCCCCTCACCACCTACAGGGCCTATTACTATTCCAGGTGATTGTGTAACCCCAATTGTTACTGATACATTGGTTAATAAGGCTCTATCTAAAGCTAAAAACACTGCCTCCATGGGACCAGATGGTGTCCCAGACTGTGTCATAGATGAGCTCCAAAATGAATTAACCCCGCATCTGAATACCCTGTTCAGTCTCAGCCTCTCAACAGGATATGTGCCCATAGAATGGTGCACAGCAACAGTGGTTCTGCTGCACAAGTGTGGGCCCACAACCGACCCTGGGAACTACCGACCAATAAGCCTGACCAGTCTGATCTGTAAGGCAATGGAGCAAATCATTATGGAACTCATAAATGGAGAGATTGTGAACCTCCAAACACTTGACCCCACACAGTTTGGCTTCATCAAGGGCAGATCATGCCTCCTGAACCTGGTGGACTTTTTTGAGACAGTTACTCAAGCTATAGATAATGGAAAGGAGGTACACATGGCTTACCTTGACCTTGCTAAAGCATTTGACACCATTCCCCATTCGGGTATTATTGATAAACTCACCAACCTGGGTATAAACTCTTACATCACAAGATGGATCGCAAACTGGCTCTCAGATAGATCCCACAAAGTAAGAGTAGCGGGATCTATGTCCTAATCCAGACCAGTAACAAGTAGTGTGCCTCAGGGCTCTGTCCTGGGGCCCCTCCTGTTTGGCATATACTTCTCAGAAGTACAGGCAAGCACTGAAGGGCTGTGGCTGACCAAGTTTGCGGACGACTGCAAACTGGGTGCTATAATAGAGTCTCCGGCCGACATGGATATCCTCCAGAAGGGCCTAAATGAGACTGATCCATGGTGTCAAAGCCATGGTCTCAAACTAAATGCTAAAAAATGCATAGTAATCCCCTTTGGAATAAACAGAGTACCTGTGAACTACCACATAGGAGGTAACCCCCTGAAATCTGAAGAAATAATATGGGATCTAGGGACCCAAGTAGATAGTCAGCTTTCCTTTGATAACCATGTTGCCAAGGTGGTTAGAAAATCCTTCTATGTGACCCATCTGATCACGAAAGGGTTCGCATCAAGATCAAGATCTAAGGATGTAGTGGTGCCCCTCTACTCTTCCCTCATCAGACCAATCATTGAGTACAATGCACCAATTGGAATGTACCTGGCAAGGCATCTCCAGCAGCTGGAGAGACCACAGAGGTACCTCACAAAGAGGATTACTGGCCTCAAACAGTTGCCCTATGCAGCACGATTGAAAAAACTAAGGCTTTTCTCTGTTGCATACCACCTTCTCAGAGGCGATCTCTGTCTAACATACAAAACCATGTCCAACCCAGAACTGTTGAACATGCTCCATCTTAGCAAAACCAAATCTACTCGAGCTACACGCTCTAGGGATATAAACCTCAGCACAACAATGAATAGAACATGCTGGAGGGATAGATTCCCTTCACAAAGACTTCCCTTGCTATGGATTAAGGTCCCGATCTACATAAGACAGAGCCCCTCACTATCACTCTTCAAGAGGAACCTTGACGAATGGATGGGTAACAGAAAGTTCACACCAGGGATCATACTAACAGCTATACTAGATAGGGGCCAAGGGTACTAGCTGCTAGATCAAGGGCCTAGGGAACTAACCAAAGGGGCGGTGCATACCGCACAAAGTGGCTGGGCTAATATATGCCTTCGGGCAGATAGCCCAGTACCTACCTATGAACCTATGAGATACATATGTGATTATAACAATATATAGATATATTACCAATAAATACTGAGGTGTATCTATATATATATATATATATATATATATATATATGTGTGTGTGTGTGTGTGTGTGTGTGTGTGTGTGTGTGTGTGTGTGTGTGTGTGTGTGTGTGTGTGTGTGTGTGTGTGTGTGTGTGTGTATGTATGTAAACAAATATATATATATATATATATATATATATATACATATTTACATATACATGCATATATATATATATATATATATATATATATATATATATATATATATATATATATATATATATGCATACATGTCTCAAAAGGCCCATACAAATATATGCTGCTGACAGACCACCCATAACTGGAACAGCATACACAGTTGGATACAAAAGGACCCATGACACTCACAGCTGCCCCCCCCCCACAGTCCAAATAAATAAGTGAACAGTACACTGCTACAAAATCATGACAGGCCATACACAATGGCCAGATATACAACAACCTCTTAGCAAAACAACTAAAATGATTGAACATAGCAAAGAGAAATACAACCAGCCAGTAATTCACACATGTTTATATTCTCTGATGTCTTGGCCAAAGCCTTCAAGGAGTAAAATATTACAGGAAATAATTGCCTTAATCACATGACGCAATTAACACTTAATTACATAATTAAATACACAGCCTCCAATTACACTCCTCATTTAACCCCCTAAGGGATAAAGTATCACATTTAATATTAGTACATTGATTCTGTAAATAATTGTCCTTTTATGAATGTTTCTTCAAACTGAGGAAAAGACTTATTCTAAAACAGTACCTTGGAACCCACTACTGTCCACATGGTGAGATTGATTCAAATGTACAGCTATAGAAGTGTCTTCTTTCTTATCAGTAATATGTCTCATATGTTCTAATAGCCTAGTTTTAAAATGTGTTACTCTCCCCTCATAACATATGTCACAAGGGCATCTAAGAGCATTTTCCATAAACCAACCTCTTAAATGTACGGAATCCATGTTTTCCAGCCTTTCCCCTCAGCAGAAATGACAGCACTAAATAATGATAGACCATTATACCTATCAACCTCCTACTATATGACATCTGGACAAAGCCTGACATAATTGGTGGACCGAAGGCCAAATATATGGCCATACTTGAAATATTGCTGTTATACACTGAGAAAGTTGCTGGTGTTACAGGGTTTGTTGTAACATATCTTTTCTGAGGGATATAAAGTCAGACAAAAGAAATGGATATTAGCATTTACTGATTGCAATCACCAGAGTATATTACTGATTTGCCAAGGACAACACCTGTCTAGGGAATATACAAAACATAACAGGTTAACCCTCGGCCATTATGTGGCTAGCCCTACAGTTGAGAGCTATGCAGATACAGAACTTTGTTAGACTGAAACCCATGCAGATGTACCATGCTCAGACAAACCATGTTAAAGTAGCAGTATTCCAAACATATAACAGCAATACTCACATTCTGCCCCTAAGTCTTGAACCTTCTCCACCATTTATTTGGCTTGTCTCCACAAGTCCTGTTGTAAGAGGTATTAGCTGATGCCCCTCCAGGTGTCTTCCTCATAGGTAAGGGAAAGGGCCAATGCCCACATGGAGTACTCAATAATAGGAGTGTGTTGCCATGACATTGGCTGTTGGAAGAACTACACAGCTGCTCTGCATGCAGTTAGTAGTGGGGAACACCGACTGGTGAACAGGCCATCATCTGGTCATGAGCATCACCTACAAAAGCCATGCTGCCACTTATTCAAACCAGCTCTATCCCTGTAGTACACAGAGAGAGAAAGAGAGAGAGAGAGGGGGAAAGAGAAAAAGAAAGAAAACAAAACAGAACAAATAAAAACAAAAATCAGAAAGGAGAAGAGAAAAAAAAAGTAAGTGGAACATTTAAGCATGTAATTGAATGTAGTACTTGGTCTATAATAATGGGAAATATGATTTGGAAGAATACATGTACCAACAAGACTTGCTGTACTAATGTCCTGCTGAACAGCTGCTATGGCCATAGCATCTGGCCCTCTCTGCAGTGAGAGAGATCACAGCCATACCTCTCAACTGTACAGATCTTCACAGAATGCCCAGATTTTCACATCATATTTTTTGCCTGTTCCTCCTGAAATCTGTACATTTCTGGCAAATAGCTGAGGGTTGAAGTAATCAAGTAATGACAAACACATGAGTGTATGACTCCACATCCTTAAGAATATTCACGGTAATGCAAACTGTATTATTCTACAAACTTCCTAAGTTTGTAACAGGAATATTTAAAGTCTGTCCCTGTTTATCCCCCCATCATTTTAGGCTTTGTCCAGATGTGATTCTCTAAGAGGTTGCAAGGTAGGATCACAGCTCAAGAGCCTGACTCACCCTGGGAAAGGACAGCTCACATATGACAACCGCTGGGGTGTCTGTCAAACAGTTGTGACTGTGCCAAGGCTAGGCCATTTAATGGGATGTTGTCCATATCCATACTTTACCTGCGAATATGAGTATGATAAATGTTTGTCTAGTAACTCTAAGAGCCCTATATAGGGCATGTGCATAGTAAAGAACTGTTGCAGATGTTTGTTAAACTACATGTGATATATTGAATTAATAACATTCAATTGTACAGTGTTCTACTGGACATTAAGCACATGTGTGACTATCTGTAGTCACATACACATATACCTATGTTATGTCAGCCAAACCATTAGCAAGTCTGTGAGCAATGACAATGTAACATAATAGCCTACTTATGACTGTTGGACATCTTCCAGGTTATCACAGTGATGTCAAAGCCTACTGTGCAATCAACGTACTAATGTATGGTGCTGCTATATTAATACAGTATCAGTACTGATGTCCCTTTTGTCACCCATTTATGTGTGCCATTGTCCAGACGTCCCACTATAACAGGTTGAGTAGTATGATTGAGCAGCAAGACTGTAAATACAGTGTGCCATACTAACATAGAACATAAATGTATGCCATGTATCCCCTTAGCACATGTATGTATGCGTATGTTCAGCTGGAAGGCACAAAACTAATAACATGGGTTTCAAGCAGTCAGGTACAAAGGTTGTGCATGTTGCACATGTGTAATATCAGTGTCAGTGCATACAACATACATACATGTGTACAGCTACTTGTTGCATTGCCCTGACACTGATATGGGTACTAGAGTAGGCATGATTATCAGGTAGTAAGCGGAGAAGTGTCCAACTGTGTTATGACCCTCTGGCCATGCCTACCACTAACAGTTATATCAACACCTATATATAGTGGAGATCACAAGTGTACACACCCCTATTGGAATGCCAGGTTTGTGTGTTGTATGACAAAGAGACCATAGAAAATCAATTCATAATGTTTCCCATCTTGAATGTGAACCCTAACCTGTACAATTCCATTAAAAAACAAACAAAGGTGTTTCTGGGAAGGTGAGCAACTATTGCCAAGTGAAGATGTGCCATGATGTCAGAGTCCAAACCAAGACGAATGAATGCTGGAACCATCTCAAGATGTGGATACACATCATATCACTTTAAAGGTGTGCACACTCATTCAAATGGCTTATTGTACTGATTATTATTTCCATATGTTTTCACAGACCAGATTGTTATGCTTTTAATTGAATTGTACAGGCTATAGGTCACATTAAAGGTGGGGATTGTTTTGAAATGAGTTATTGTGGTGTCATGTTTCAATTTCACAAATACCAGGCATTGGAACAGGGGTGTGTACACTTTATATCCACTGTAACTATATGGACTCAGCAGTACCTGACCTGTATAACCAGCTTCCACCAAGGTAGAGTACTCCCCTTTGGTGGACAGCAGCAATACACAAACCACATAATAGGTTGCTATATTGGCTGTACAGGGACACATAGGTGCAGGCAATAACATGGAAGCAAGTTCACCTCTATCTGAGCAAGCATGTAAATTCACAGGTGACTTCCTGTAAGGCTGACTATGACTACAAATCAGACATATCCACACCACCAAGGACAACTGGAACAGTGTTGCCACATATGCAGTCAGTCTCAGAGGTAAGAATACAATTCAACCTGTACTGGGGGTAAGGTACACCTCATACACACATGCCATGGATATAGGTAACCTGCATCAGATAGGTTAGGTGGGAACATTGCCAACCTGTCCACCCTAGTTGTATAGGGGGATATGCACATCAACCACACTCCTCCCCTCAGCAATGGTGAGCATGTCCATATTGCCTACAGATGGCAACAACAGCAAATCTCCATGGAGCATAATAACATCACTGCCTGCCTACTACATGAACTCAGGCATGTGCTCCCAGCTCCATCACATACCACAGTCAAACACAGGCCTCCCACCATCCACACACCATCCACATAGAAGATGGACACTGTCATCCCTCTATACAGAAATGAATGGAGAACAGAGGATTATCCAATTAAGTGTCCAACATTGGGGGAAATAGGATAGCTCAGGGCTAGGGGTGTAATGCAAGCTGCTATAGCCATGATAGATTGGAGGGTTATGGTGTAGTGTGGATTATTTGCAAGTAATAGCCACTGTGATGTGCAATTTGACAACTGTATGAGGTCCTGTGACCTTTTTCCTGTTTATGTCTTCCAGGTAACATGCAGAGGCCTCACCTACCAGCATTCTCTGTTGGGGAAACTGACATCATCACCCAATATGTGATCAAACATTATGCCCTGTTATTTGGATGGAGAGCACAAGATGTGTGGGAGAGGACCACTCTGTGGAACGATCTGGTCCACAGAGTAAATGATGCCAACCTGCACAGCAGAACTTATGAGCAGGTGCAGCATCGGGCCACCGACCTCATCTGCCATGCCCTTCAATGGGCTGCTTCTGTAGGGAAGGACTGACTAGCCACAGGTGGGGGCCCAGCCATCCAGCCCCCACTGACACCCACTAAGGAGCTCCTCACCAACCTTGGGGCACCCACCCAAAGCACAGGCCATGAAGCTGAGGAAAGCATTGTGGAAGTGGGTTGCACCCACACACTGGATGAGGAGCATGCAGGTAAGGCCCCAGGGCACATTACTTGAAAACTGTTGCTTATCCAGTTCTTTCTGTATGCTATCTACATGCATATGTCAGATGAGATAGCAGCTCTTGCAGGTGTTTAGTAATGCACAGAAGTGTACATCTATGGTGTCCGCCAGCAAATTGTGTCGTAATGTGTGTTGTACTGTTATTTTGCTGAAATGCTGCTTCCACCTTGTACCAAGGCCACATCAGTGGCTACTGACATTACCTCTCTCCCACAACTATTTAGGTCTCTCTGGTATACAACTGGGACAGCAGACTCTAGCTGATGAGTATGACATTGTTCTGTTGTTGCCTGGCAATACCCCAGGCATGTGAAGGGCGTGCAATTTACCATGCACACAACTATCAGTAATAGCTGTATTACTTTATGTAATAGCTATATTGTTTTATGTGCATGTTCACTTGTGGTGGGTTAACTGCATTGCATCACAGTGGTCACCACTGGAGCCTATCTGACATGAATTCAACATTCCTGTAGACTACTTCACAACTTGTCAGTCCCCAAGACATCTGGACAGAGGCCATCAAAATAGGCTGGACAAATGGCCTAAGGTAGGGACATGTGTGACACATTAGTGGTATACAGAGTATATAAATTGTGTACACACCCCTGTTAAGATGCAAGGTGTTAGTGTTACATACAAATTAGGACCACAATATGTCAGTCCACACCTCTTCCAACCTTTAATGTGACCCATAACATGAACAGTTCACTTGTAAAACCAAGCATCTGGACTCATGCATTGCACCTACAAGGCTGGCCACCTGTGAGGGTGGCAGACATTATATCACAATGATGTTTCAGTCAGTTATGATACCTCATGCTGCCATATGTGTCAGTACACTTACTGTAGCCTATTTGGCTAAAATATCACATACATGGGCATTGTTAAGACACACAGACCCCTTCCGCCATGTATAGGTTGCAATCATCTGAATATTCCAGACACATCTGTACAGAGGACTGTACAATGATTTAACTTGCTGCACATGAGGTAGATGCTGTTACCACACTATATAAAGTAATGGAAGTGGGAGGTGGTCACCAGCCATGTATGGTATACACATCAAAATGGTATAAGCTGCACAAGATATGATCCTCACACACACACACACACACACACACACACACACACACACACACACACACAGTTGCCAGTATTGGGATTAGAACTCCTCTAGTTATTTCTACTATAGTGCTACACAGTTATCAGATGCACCACAGAGCTTATATATTTCCACCTAATCCAAAGGTACTTCTAAGGTGGATGACATCAACAGGACTACTAAATTGGAGTGAGGGAAAGTGTAAATGGTAGTACACAGATCAGAAATGGTGCAACCCACACACTATATGATTCTTACACAAACACACATCCAAACAGTTGCCGGTAAGGAGATTAGAACTTTGGCCTATCTAATTATTTCTGCTATAGTGCTATGCCCTTATCAGATGCATAACATATCTTACACATTTCCATCTACTCCAAAGGTACTTCTAAGGTGGATTACATCAACAAGACTACTAAACTGGAGTGAGGAGAAGTGTAAAGGGTAGTACACAGGTCACAAATGGTGCAACCCACACACTACATGATTCTCACACAAACACACCCAAACAGTTGCCAGTATGGAGATTAGAACTCCAGCCTATCTAGTTATTTCTAGTATAGTGCTAACCAATTAGATGCACCACAGAGCTTATACATTTCCACCTAGTCCAAATGTACTTCTGAGGTGGATGACATCAACAGGACTATTAATTAGAATAAGGCAAAATGTAAAGGGTAGTACACAAGTCAGAACTGATGTAACCCACACACTACCTGATTCTCACACAAACACCCATCCAAACAGTTGCCAGTAGGGAGATTAGAACTCCTGCCTATCAAGTTATTTCTAGTGTAGTGCTATGCAGTTATCAGACATGCCACATAACTTATACAGTTCCACTTAGTCCAAAGGTACTTCTAAGGTGGATGATATCAACAGGACTACTAGATTGGAGCGGGGGGAAGTGTGAAGGGTAGTACACAGGTCAAAAATGGTGTAACCCACACACTACATGATTCTCACACAAACACATCCAAACAGTTGCCAGAAGAGAGATTAGAACTCCTGTGTATCTAGTTATTTCTAGTATAGTGCTACATAGTTATCAGACATGCCACAGAGCTTGTGCATTTTCACCTAGTCCAAAGTTACTTCTAAGGTGGATGACATAGATTGGGGCAAGGGAAAGTGTGAAGAGTAGTACACAAGTCAAAAATGGTATGAGCGAAACGGTACTTGATTCACACACAAACACACACACACACACACACACTTGCCAGTACTGAGTTTCAAATCCCTATCTATCTATGTATGGCTACTATAGTGTTACACATTCATCGCACATGCCACGGAGCTTATAGGATGGATGTTGTCCCAAGGTACTTCTATGGTGAGGAACATCACCAGCCCTTGTAAATAATGGCATTGGGTGATGTAGTGGGTGAGATATTTCATAAAATACTTTACCCTACACACACATTTACATTTGCGAGCAGTGAGGTTCAAACCTCTGTCTAGTTATGGTTTCAAACCTTCAAGTTACAAATTTACCACACACACCACTGAGCTTATATGGTTTAGGGTTGCCAACAGGTACTTCTAAGGTGAATTATATCAGCAGGACTTCTAAAGTAGGGCACTGAGAAGTGTACTGGGTGTAAATGGGGCCAAAATCTACAAGGTACAAACACATATACATAGATATTTACACACACACACACACACACACACACACACACACACACACACACACACACACACACACACACACACACACAAACTTGCCAGGAAAGAGATTCAAATCCCTACTTATGTAGTTATTGCTAATACATTGTTACGCAATTATCACATGCACCACAGAGCTTATAGGCAAAACAGCATCTAAACATGCATCTAAAGTGAGTGACATCAGCAGCCATTGTAAAGTATTACACTTTGAAATGTATTGACTGTGTATGGACACAAAATACTTCAACCTACAGACATACACACACACACACACACACACACACACACACACACACACACACACACACACACACACACACACACACACACACACACACTTTTACAATTGCTGGAACAGAGATTAGAACTCCTACCTAAGTAGTGATTTGCACTAGAGTATCACAGCTTATATATTGAAGAGCTGTCCAAAGTTATCTTTAAAGGTAAGTGACATCAGCAGCAGTGCTAAAGGAGGAGTATGGGAAGTCTAGTGAGCGTGAATGGCCTCAGAATCATGTTTCTACAAAGACACACACACTCTCTCACACAACGACAGACATTTTCACACTTGCCAGGATGGGGTTTAGAACTCCTACTTAACTAGTTTGCTACACTATAGTATTACACAGTAATCACAAGCACCATGGAGCTTATATGTTAGAGAGCTGTCCAAAGGTATCTTTGAAGGTGAGTGACATCAGCAACAGTGCTAAATGAAGGGTAAGGGAAGTCTAGTGAGTGTGAATGGCCTCAAAATAATGTCTCTACAAAGACACACACACTCTCTCACACAAACACACACATTTTCACAGTTGTCAGGATTGGCATTAGAACTCCTACCTACCTAGTTTGCTACACTGTAGTATTATGCAGTTATCATGAGTGCCATGGAGCTTATAGGGCTGCAAGCTGCTCAAAGGGTTATTTTAAGATGACTGACATCAGCAGGAGTGCTAACATTGGGCAATGGGAAGTGTAATGAATGTGAATGACCTCAAACTCATTCATCTAGAAACACACACACACACACACACACTCACACAACTTTACATTTGACAGAACTGATATTATAAATGCTACATGAATACTTATTTGTACTATAGTGTTACACAGTTATCACAAGCATCACTGAGACTATAGGGCTGAGGGCTAACAAAAGGAATTTCTACAGTGAATGACATCCGCACATCATGTGATATAGGCCAATGGGATGTGCACTGGGTGGGAAAGGCCTCATAATGGGATTCTCTCTGTCGCTATCTGTCTCTCTCTTCCCCACATATCTGTGTGTGTATGTTTGACATATTATATTATGTTGGCCTTAGATATGTGAGCATTCCTATCCAGTGTGTGTGTGTGTGTGTGTGTGTGTGTGTGTGTGTGTGTGTGTGTGTGTGTGTGTGTGTGTAAAGTATAAATGGGGTACAATTTGGTGTGTCTGCACAGACATCTGTGAATAACAGACATCTATAGTCCACTGTGTTGTCAGACATGGGCTTCAAGTGTAGGAGCATGCCCAGTATGACCTTCTATATTGCATGTGTGAATCAATTCCAGGGAGAGTTGTAATCCAGTCCAGGGTTTTGTGTGCTACAGCTACACCTAGTAACCTGTTTCTGCGAGATATCTGTAGATGGGTTGTCAGTATGGAGACACAATGAGCATAACATACAGGGGATACTGTAACTATTGCTGTCTGTGCTGCTTGTGTAACATGGTTGGTTATAGCATAGATTTTCTGACATATGTACTGTTTTACACTTTGATGTATCATGTCATCAACTACTGACAGATATCATTCTTTGCTCACAGTTAATTACCAGAGAAATACAATATGAATTAAGCTGTTGACAATATTCTGAGGCATAGACTACACATTCTGGCACAATCATGGCATGGTGGAGCTACAGACAATAGACTGCTGGTTCTGTGTAAATGGTCCAGCACCTTGGTAGTATGCTGGCTGGGGAATCCCCTTCTTGTGCTTTTCTCAACTTAACGGAATGGCCATATCCTGTTGGGCCCATACCTCTCAGCTGTACAGATGCACCCAGGTTATCCATAGGCAGGACTCATATATCTGGTCAGTTTACCCTCACATTGTAGTTTACAAGCAGTTTTTTGGCTATTTATTTATGGGTTTGCAGTAAAGGGGTAGTATGGGCAGATATTAGAGTTTCAGACTTCACACACTCCATGGCATCCATGCTTTTACACCTCCCCCCTCTGTTATTCTCTCCTCTTCCTAACATTATGAAAGCAATATCTCAGAAGTATCCCTATACTTGGGCCTTTACCTCAGTGGTATTTATGGCTTGGTCCACAGTTCTTGTAGTAGGACATGGGGAGGCATGCTACTGGCATCTGTCAGCATGGCCTTGCATTTATTTTCTGTTTACTGTGTTAGGTTGTTAGTTAGGACTCCCTGACATTGTGTACACTGGCACTATGAGTGCGGCACGGGCCTTTGCCAGAGGACTGTAGGCCATTTGAGAGTGCTGCAGGACATCTGTAGCAGGCCAGTGCATTCTGTCACTCATACATTCCCAGGCTGCAAGCCAGTGGATTACCCTGGGGTGACAGTGGTTGAGGTGTTCCTGTCAATCCTTCCTGTTCATACTGATCCATGAGTCTGGATGTGGGCAGGTTGCTGCTTACAGCTAGGGACACACCTGCATGGGGCACCTATTCAACATTCAGCATCAAGTATGTATTCCCATACAGAGATGGGGTCATGCTGTACTCATTCCCAACAGCAAGGATATGACCTGTGATAAACCTGTGGCTGATGATGGGGTGAGCAGAGTGCATGTGTGATATGGAAGCTACTGGCACCTGACTCACAGATATATCTGGGACATTCCTCTTATGCTGCCTTGTGTGTGCACATGGCTAGCCTGTCATTACTTTATAACTGTGACTTTTGTGGTCTGCCAGTGATTGGCCAGACTAACAGCATTCCATAATAGAGGGACTACTAATGTGATGCTAACCTCTATGTATAATTCCAAAGTTGCGTGCAGTTGACAGGTATTTCATATATACTCTGTGTAGGGTACTTACACCTGTGTACTGTTTCAATGTATGGGCCCCCGTTCATGGCGTGTCCATCCTTCTAACAGTGACAGATATTGACATGTGGACAGTGAGTATGTACAGCTGCTGACATGGGTATAGCTGTGAAGCAGTGTGGTTGGCACTGCAGTTGTTTTGGACATGTCCCTGTTGACTACAGTACTGTACCTAGGCCACTGAGACCAACCAGCCAGGCCTACATGCTGACCGCTTCCAGACAATATTAAACACACAGCAAACTTACCACACTGACCCCTGCATATTGCACACATGCAACAATCTATCATGTAGATTGGGACAGCTCTGGCAATCTGTGCTCCAGTGATATTACTCCTCAAACTTACATGTTACTACATTTCTACATGGGATTGTGGGGGGGGGGAATGCACACCTGAAGACTTTAAACATTTGCAATGACTGTGCTGGTATTTCAGTTACTCTTCTGGCTTCCATTTCATATTGTATTGTGACCTATCATGCAGAAAGGAGGCATATCAGTGGAGTACGCAAGTTAGATTTTAATGGCATAAATTTTAGTTTCAGACTTCTTACCCTTCAGAACTAAAATGCAATTGCCAGACCTGTTGTAGTATGTCTGTGTAGGTCTGGAGGGGGGCTGTTCACCATTGCCATTATGTGGAGGCCTTAGCCCGGCCTTTCTTTATGGTCATCTACACCTGTCCTGCTGGGTGAGGCTGGTGGTGGGTATGTGACCCTCATTGACATCCATGTGTGTGACCTATGGACACCCACAGTTATGTGGGCCACTACATCTACTGCGGTGAGAGTTGTCACCTTGTGTAGTACTGCCAATATGTTGACACAAGTATTTTTTATGGATTTCCTGCTATCCCATATAGCTGTCAGCTGTCTGCTGCTATCCCATCCAGCCACCCAATTCTCTTGCATGCTTGCATCCATACCATACATATAACTATCAGAACATCCTACTACATTCATTAATTGATAGGAAGAGTAACTTACCTTGTTGCTGGGCCAGTATTGAGGACAGTGCTGGAGGGCGGACAATGTCGGATGCACGTAGTACACTCCCTATACATGGTAAAGCACAGGTGGTCTCATGTTTGGCATCCAATTTACTGTATGTGCGAGTCGGAGAGAGCTATCATCCCTGGGTCACTACAGTGTCAGTGTGTGTTCTATGCATTGCTTCTTTGCCAAGGACAGGGCATACTGGGCACACTTCCGTTTGCCTTCAGGGGCAGGCTCAGGAAGTTCCTCCTCCAAGTCCCTCTGTGCCTGTGGTGGCCTTGGTAATGGTGGGGGGCTGTGTGGCTCCTTCCCATGCTGTTCTTGCTGCAGCTGTTTCTGCAAGATCATATTGTGTACCATGGCACATACTATGAAAATTTGTCCACATGTAGCTGTGGAGTACTGCAAGGCTCCACCTGATATGTCAAGGCAGCAGAACCATGACGTGAGCATCCAAAACGCACTCCACAATGATCCTGGTATGTGCGTGTGCATCATTATGGCATTCTTGTTTGGGTGGGTGCGCATTTCTGATGGGTGTCATCAGCCACAGCTCCAGTGCATAGCCAGCATCCCCCACTAGATGTCCAAATGGGATGTCCCCCCCTGGCAAACCCCTGATACAGCTGTGAAGAATGCCAGATGTGGGAGTTGTGATAGCTTCCAGGGCTGCTAGCACACACTTGCATGATAATGCCCTTGGCATCGCACACAACCTGGCAGTTGATGAAGGGGAAGACCTTGCAGTTTATGTAGACCCTACCCAACTCACTGAGTGTTGCTTTGATGCGGACGTGCGTGCAGTCTATATCACCAACTACCTCAAAGTATTCTGCTATACGGCAGAAGAGACGCATACATCTGGTCAATGCCTCACAGGTGTTGGGAAAATATATGTGCTCATTGGCATGTGGTGTCATGGCATCCAGGAACTGGATGCTGATGCCTGTGCGACCCCCATGATATCCCCAGTTGGTCTTTGGAAGGTACCTGTGGCTAGTATTCTTAAGCCTACACATACCTTTGTATCCACTGGGATGGGTTCCCCTCTGTTAGTTCTGTGTGTGAGGCATGGCCGGCACAGTTCAATGATTTGCTGTAGAATGTCCCTGTCCACCCTATAGTGCTCCACTATCTCCAGCTCATGTAAGCCCTGGTAGGTTACCCTGGGTCTGTGCACTCACCTCCTCCTCCTCACTGTGGGTCAGTTGTCAGCATTCTCCTCCTCACCACCCTCAGCCTCTAGCACATATTGATAGAGTAAAGAGGAAGCAGCCTCTAACATTTTAGTTAGTTTTTCCTGTTAAAAATCCCCCATCTGTGTACACTGGTGGTGTAGAGTTTGTGGGAAAACCAGTCTGAAAGGTGTTTGCATAGTTTATAGTGATGTTCTGGGCTGTTGCATATGTAATTGGCTGATTCTGATACATTCCACCTGCCAGCTATGCTTTTTCTCCTTGATTGCTTTCCTACTGCTATTTCCCCTTACAGTTTCCTTCTAGTTTAAGCCCCAGGCACTTCACGCATTCACAGTACTCAAATGTAAACACTGCTGCTGTTTCCTGTTTTTTTTTTTTTAAGTTTAAAACCCAGTGTGCATCGTGCACACCTATTTAAGCAATGTAAACAGTACTAACACACCCCCTTTCTTAGCTGTGCTTAGCTAAGGGCAAACACGGGCCACTGAGCTCCAGTGTGCTTACAGCAGGCATTACATACACACACCCTTTTTCCTGTTAGTTGCTTCTCCTGCCTACATGATCTTGTTCTAGTACCTACACGGTTAGGTGTAGTGTGTGGACTTAGAATATTTTGTGATTCAGTAACATTCCCCTCATTTGCATACCCCAGCATGTAGGTCATTAGTTACTGCACTAAAACAGACCCTTTCCCCTTGACAACCAGTGCTCTCTGGTATTGTTTACATTCTGTATGCCATAGACTATAATGGAAAAATGGAAAATTGAGTCTTCCCATTTTTTTTTATTTTTGGCACGATGGTGGTTGCGCACCGCTGCCCTATGCTTAAACGTCCGAGATCGTCGAAAAAAAAATGTTTTAATTTTCATAATATTGAAACAAATTTTCATGCCAATGACTTTATATTTGGCCATTGGCATGAATAATGAACATAATACATGCTTTTTACGAGCTGTCATGCCTCCGTTTTGTCATTTGCAGAAATGTATTTGGTTATTAACCAAATACATTTCTGCATTGACACTGTTCTAACATGGAGTCTGGGCAGCTTGGTGAATCGTTAAATCACCTCATTTGCATGGTTTTCACCAGCAAATGAAGTGATTTGCATGCCGCGCAGTTTTCAGTGCTAGATCAGTGTAGGGCCACTCGTGCACGTGAAAGCAGCACTATCCTGAATCGCTCAGCGGCCATTTACCATGCATGAGTGGCTACACTGTTCCTGCATGGAAAAAACGACTTACTGAATCCCAAGGTATATCTTCACTTTGTGACAATAGCTGTGCAAAACTGAATTAAAAAGTGTTTTTGCATCTTTAGAACAAAATATTTAAAATAACAACAATAATAATAAATAGCTTTATATAACTTTATATTTTGAGAGGTATGAGTAAAATAGATTTTTTTTCTGAATAAAATAGATATTTAGAGCAGGAATTTGTAGGTATGCATAGTATTTAGTCCTACAGAGTGAAACACACTAACACTTACTAGAATTCACTTGCAACTTAAAAAAAACATCAGCAAATACAATTTTGTGAGATGCTTTTACCAAAACTCAAAACCCTTTTTGTATGGTGGAATTGCTGATCTATACTCAAGCTCTCTCCATTCATATTGTTGTATATAATCTTAACATTAGTACAGAAGTCCTGATGATTAAAAATAAGAAATAGCTCTGATGTGCTTATACACTATGACAAACTTTTCATTCAAAACGTAACATGCCTCTGCAAGTACTTGATTGTCTAGAAGAGGTTAACATCACTGATTTAATATGCAGGTTTGATAAACATGAGTCAAAGGTGTTTATATAAATATATATATATATATATATATATATATATATATATATATATATATATATAGATATATATATATAGATATAGATATATAGAGAGATAAATATATAAAGGTCTGGTCACAGTTACAGACCTTCTTATATAACAGCTATAATGGTAAGTCAGTTGAAAATATATCAAATTAGAGCCCATGAACTTTTGTTCTTTCCCTGTTCATAGTCAGTACTGGATTCCTAAATGACATCTTGTCTTTTACCAGCAATACAAATGTCATTCTTGCAAAGAAGTTACACACAGGAGAAAATAATAGGCTATCTGCATTAAATTTTCCCACAGAGGTGTGATAAGTGCTGTATGCTTGTAACCCTGTAAAAGTCAAAAGCTTCCAGCTTTGTTGTAGCGCACTGATAAAAGCATTAGTCTTGCCATCAGTGTAATACCAATATTAAGTGAACACTTCAAGTATAAGTCAAGCGGAATGCTTTTTAATAGAAGCAGAAACTCTCTAGTCTCAGCCTTGAAAGTGAAGGACAAAGGTCTCCACGATTTGTGGCACACAGCCCAAACAGTGCTACAAGAACTGGTGGGAAGGGGAAAAGTTAAATATTTGCTCTTAATTCTCAAGTTAATTTTCTTAGAATGGCAGCAAGGGAAGTGCTGTAAATGATTGAATGACTGCACAGAGGCTACAAATTGCAGCAACTTGCCTTGTAGCTAGACTTGTTGCTGGTGAGTAATGTTGCCCATCAGCACATTGTGTGCACAGTAAAACAGTCGAGCAGTGACAGATAGACTGAAATGTAGAGCTACTCTATCATAGCTGAGGGATGAAGCTCCATGGGAAGGAAGAATTAGCGCAACCTCTGTGCAAAGTGGAACAGCAGCTGTAGCAACGTGCCAGAACTCCAAGCTGCAAGTCATTTTTACTAGAGGTACAGTGAAATACAAATTACAAAACAAATTGCAGAGGCAAGTAGTTCGTATAACACAGCTGCATCAGTTTAGTTCTGTGCATTTGCCATCATTTTCTTAAGTGCTCTCCTAGAAATAATGTAAAAGTTAACACGGAGGTTCATTGAAATCATTATGCTTTCAACTCAACTGATTCATTAATTTTAGAAAAACATATTTCATGTGTAGTCTATTTTCTCACTGATCTTTATTAAACAATTTTACTGACAACGTCCAGTATTAATTTGCCTTTTTTCTACCCTAGCATTTGTTAGCTGTAATGTATTGCAACAGCTTCATTCCACAGAGAGCCTTGGGGCAAGTGTCCCAGTTATTTGTCATGGGAGCATTAAGCAGTAGTAAAGGGGACAATACTGTGTTCTATTAATACGACACCTTACATGCATACTGTAATGGGTCACTGGTTTATTGCATCACATTTTGTAGTAAACAAAAAAAGTTACAGCATGGCAGATGCACTCTGCAGAGTGCATCTGCCATGCTGTAACTTTTTTTTTCTCTAATGAGACGTCTGAGTAATAAGACAAAATAAAAAGACTCTACCATTAGCATGCATTTTTGTGCTTTTTAGTTACAGATTAAGACATCACTGACATGGAATAGCAGGTGCCTGCATTAGATCGTCTACTTTTTGTTTGAATTCTTGACCTGATGTAAAAACTTTAAATAACCTGACAGTGTTTTATATGTTTTGGTATCATGTAAAGTTTCAGCTATTACTATCTGAAGATCAGATGTGGAGCTAGAGCATTAAATAATCATGGATAGCTCAGGCTATGGATACAGTCCTTTCTACATCACCATAATCATCAGCCCCCTTTTTCCCATTTTTCTACATGGGGTCAGGGTATCGTGTTAACTGTCGCCAGCTCTCTCAATTCAGTGCCACACTCCTGCCTTCTTCAACACTCATGCCTGACTGTCACAGATCTTCCTTCACACAGTCCATCCACCTCTTTGCTGGACGTCCTCGCTTCCTCTTACCTTCTTCCTGTCTGTCCCAAATCTTCCTCACCAGATTGTCTTCTTCTTTTCTACACATGTGCCCAAGCCATAGTGTTCTGTTCTCTTTGATCTTTTCTGCAATTGGAGCTACTTTGGCTTCTGCTCTTATGTCCTCATTTCTTCATCTGTCCCACAGTGTGCATCCTACCACCCTTTGCATCACCTCTAGCTTTTTCAACTGTTCTGCATTTACTGCCCAGGTTTCGGTACCATACAGTAGTACTGGTCGCACCACTGTCTTGTACACCTTACATTTCAGCTTCTTTGGCATTCTTCTGTCATAGACTACACCTGGTACTCTATGCTAGTTTGCTGCAGTCCCTCTGATTCTAGCTTTGACCTCTTCATTCAGACTACCCTTCTCCTCAACAACTCCTCCCAGATACTTGAAGCTGTTTACCTATTCCACTGTCTTCCCTTCTATCACTATTTTCAGCTTCTTCTGATTTCCCCAATTTGCTGCCATTACCATCTTATCTGTGCTTAGCTTCATCCCATGTGCCTTCAGATTTGCATTCCATTCTCCTATCCTTTGCTGAAGTCCGTGCTCAGAGTCTGCCTGTACTGCCACATCGTCCACATACAGCAGCTTTGTTGATCCATCCCCTCCAACCTGTTTGCTAATGTAGTCCATCACCAGTATGAACACCAGTGGGTTCACAGCTGAATACTGATGCACACCCACACCCACTGGAAACCCCTCTGTGAGGCCAAACACTGTCCATACTTGAGTCATTAGGTCCTTGTACATAGCCTGCACTAATTCTATCAATGTTTATGAGACTTCAAACCACCACAGTACTGTCCAGATCAGCTTTCATGGGCTTCACAGTCCTTTCTACGTTATCAGGTAATCATAATATTGCTTTTTCAGCTCCCTATGAAAGCACATGAAACAAAGAAGGTCCTTGTAGACTTTAAAAAAGGAGACTAAATGAAAGTATGGCTTGAATCACACCATGTGTGTTTCCTTTTATGTGCAACAAAGCTCACTCTGGAGACACAAACACAGACACATACACATGTAGATACATACATACAGACATATATAGACACACAGACACACAAACACACACATACACACATACGCACACATGCACAGACTTAAAAGTGATATTCTTCACCCTTCGTTAACTGTAGAGGGACATGTGCACTGAGGAACCTATCATAATAGTAATCTGCGATTCAGAGCTCTAGTGGCTCTGTAAGCACATTTCCAAAGATCCCCCCTAATGCAAGACAACTATAAGCCATACCTCAGTAGCAATGGAATAAGTTGTGAAGATCAAGGGCCAGATGCATGCCTAAGTCTTGGCCAACATGGGCCTGCATCAGTGGTATAGAGGAACAGAGCCCTGACTGAGGCCCAGACTATAACAAAGACATGTTTGATAGAGCAGACAGGGGAGGGGTGTTTGATGTGCCCATCTTAGTCTATCCTCTGAAGAGTAGCAAGGTAGAATACAGGCATTCTTTGGTAGCTTTTCAGTCCACTAACATATGGTAGTATCATATATTAGTTAGTGGGTGGGAGCATTCAGTCACATGACGAGGCCACTGTGAATCCCAACAGCAATGTAGATAGATTGCTCCAATACCCAAGAGATGAGATTAGGCTGATTCATAATATCAGTCATTTCTGGGATGCCAGCAAGATCATAAGCACTGTGATGCATGCCTAGATGATGGCATCTAAGGGTGGGTCTCTATCCCTAGCAGATATGAAGGACTGTAGTCCTCAGTGTCAGAGAATAAATGGGCCACATTTAATTGGGACAGGCTTGATAGTCAGCAAGCTGGAGGAAGAAAAGTCACATAGAAAAAAAAACTTGGCCTGCACTGAGTCCAAGTTACCCTGAAAGAATGTCCTAAATAACCAGAAAATGGTAAGGTATTAGGGATTATCTTGTCATATAACTTGTTTTATGACAGCTTTTATCTATGACAGCTGTTACTTACACCTGACTTGTGCACTACACAAAGTCTATACTGCCTGAGCAAGTAATAAGGCCTTACATAAATATTATGGTATTTGTCAGTCCTGCCCTATTTTAGCAATATCAAGTAACATTTAAATCTGTAAAGTTCTATAAATCATTTGCAGAAGGTTGTACCTTGCATAAAGGAGTATCCTGATATGACACTATGAGATATTCTTGCTGGCAGGATTAAAAAAGGGAAACAGACTAACTGTACTGTATGTTGCATCAAGGGGCATGACAACAAGCTGGAGAGGTAAGAGGAGTGAAATTTCATTAATCAGAGCACTGAGGAATGACAACAAAGAATAATGGGAGTGAAAACTTTTCCATGGTGAAGGATTACAAATAGGGATGATTTGGATGGCTCCCTGGAGCCCACAGGTCCAGGAAGGCCAAGGAACATCTAACAGATTAATTTAATTTTAAAAAGATGTGTTATGTTTAGAACTGCTAACTCATTTTAGTTAACATATATTCTGATCACAGTCATTAAGGAAGTACAATTATTTTTAGTTTTAATTAAAAAAAAACATTAAATAATAAAAATTACAAACATTTACTTCTGTATACTCTCATTGTCTACAGTATCTGCATTTGAAGCACAGACCAGTGATGCTGATTTTCTTGGGGTGCTTTACTGTTATTATTATTATTACTATCCATTATGAAATGCTTCCTTACATAAATAAAAGGCCTGTAGCAATGAAAAGTTCCACAGTTTTTTTTCTTCATTGCATTCTTGTGATTCACTAGGATAGCACTGAACGGAAAGCACAAGAATATTAAAAAGTATAAAGGAGACTTGCAGACTGCTAGTTTGAAAATGCAACATAGGGTCATAGTCATGGCACTATGAGTTAAGTTTTTTTTAATCCCGACAGGAAGACAGACATGGGTTTGAGAATTACAGTCACTAAGTGCAGTTTGTGGATGTGGATGAAATTAACTTATCATTTGCAAAGGCTTCTGACTTTAAAGAATACTGTGCAATTGTGTGAAATAAGGTGATACATTTACTCTCAGACTACTATTTGTGTGAACCAAAGTTGAAACTGTACCTAATTTTACAGAATGTCCCTGGCTATGCCTCCTGTTTTTTGGTTTATGCCTCATAAATTCTGTTTGTCTAGCAAATTATTGAGGATTGCAGTCACTAAATAATGACAGACATTTGATTTTCAGACTTTATAATGGGTTTGGGGGGGGGGGTGACCAAGGATGAAAGCAACTTACCCTCTTGTCATTTTCTCCTTTAAAGTCTTGATTTACAGCATCAGTGTATATTTGTATGAAAGAAGTTGTAATATTTATTATCTGGCTATAATTTGTGTGAAACAAAGTTGAAACTATCACAAAGTTCACAGAGTATGCCTGACTTTGCTTCATGTTAATGGTCCTTGCCTTATACAATTTGTGATTTTCTAGCAAATCGTTGAGGAATGCAGTCTCTAAACAGTGACATACATTTGAATTTCAGACTTCATATCCTCAAAAACTGCATTTCAGTGCAAACAACTCTTATTATAGCAACCTTCTAAGTATACAAGAGCAATAATTTAAAGTCGTCTCTTTAACAGCTATGTGGCACAGAAGAACAAAGCTCTAACTGTGACTCAGATTACCTGAGATTAATTAGCAGCTCAGGAAGCTGGACAAGCAGGGGAGAAACAGAGATGTATGACTTGTGGAAGTACGTGTCCCTGTAATTTCATTAAATCTTCAGTTCACTGAAACTCAAATGACCAAACTCATTTAATTGAAAATTCATTTCACTGAAAACGTATATCATAAAAAGTGTAGAGGTTCATAGAAAGTATTGAGTTGTGCTATTTCTTAACATATGAGTTATTAGGAAAGTGAGTCTTGCAAACTAATGTGTGGATTGTGATGGTTGGCATGATATTGTAACCCTCCCACCCATTCTGTAGATGTTTGTGTTTGCCCTCCAGCATGGATTCACTGCATTTTTTTATTTTCTCCATGGTTGTGTGACCATGAAGTTAGTAGTTATAACTAAGGGGGGTGAAGAGGGCTTGCCCCCCTCCCACAACTGCATATTTTATCAAACATTTCTTGTGGAGAAGGTTTTCTCTGAAATGAGTTTTCAGTGAAATGGGTTCAGCCATTTTAGTTTCAATGAAATGAAGATTCAATGAAATTACACAGACTCCAGCACACTCACTTCTAAAGAAGGGTTGTGATGGATCATTGTGGTAGAACTTAAGGAGATGTATCAAAGAATGAGCGTATGTCTGTGTGACAGAAGTTGGTACATCATCACCAAGAGGTGGGGATATGCCACATCCATAAGATGCCACATTGCTTGTCAGGATGATGCTACCACTATCTGCTCTCACATCATGGGAAACAAATAGGCTGAGAAGAGTTCTCACCTCATGAATTAAGGAATGGGCGAATACATCATGGGGAGCTGATGGATGGCATACGAGATACTAAAAAATTTTAAAAAATTTGTTCATGATTTTGGACTTTTCTCTCTTAGTTGTTTTAGGTTTTGTCTCTGATTCTTGTGTGAAAAGCATTCAATTTTATCAAAGTCTGATGAGGTTTACACTACAAAGTGGCTATAACTGTTCTGTGGTCAGGGCTGTTTGTGGATGCAAGTAACGTACCCTTTGGTCAATTGTTCAGTTAGCCATCTGGCTTTTCAGGACTAATGTACATTTGTGTGAAATCAGTTGGAATACTTGTGACTACTTCTCATGTATAACAAAACTGAAATATCATAGCTTCCAAATGTCCCTAATTTTGGAAAAATCCCCTAATTTTCCCTGAAATGTTAAACATGTTCCTCATAAAATATGCAGTTTCTGCAGCTCATTGAGGATTGCAGTCACTTAACAATGGCAGGCATTTGAGGATCAGATATATCATTCAAAAAGGCATATTAATCCAAAAACTATTTTAGCAACTTTCTAAGTATGTAAGAGCAATATTTAAGATCATCACTGATTCTATTGCGGGTTTTTGTCCTCCTATTTCTTGTTGAATTTCTTTCATGATTGTTGAGATAAGATATTAAGAGGCATTTTCTATCATAATCAGGTAGGCTGTACACAGCAGAGTGGCTATAACTGCTTGGTGGAGATAGGGCTATTTGTGGATAAAAGTAACTTACAATCTTGATTGTTCAGTTTAAACAGTCCATCTTTACAGAACTAGAGTACATTTGTGTGAAATGAGTTGGAAACCTGGACTACTGTGTTTTTCTGAAAAACAAAAAACAAGCACACAGAAACTCAGCTACTGTATTCTTGTGTGAAACAAACTTGGAATTTATTATTATGTCTATAATTAATTATTAATTTTTATCATAACCAAACAACTGAAATGCATGCAGTCAATAATAAAAATATAATTTATGGGTATGGAGGCTCTCTGTGAATAATAATTATGTACCCTTGATGCAATGATTAATTTAAACAGTCATTAGTCTGTCTTTGCAAGACTAAGGTATTTTTTTTGGAAAATGAGATGAAATACTTTACTGTGCAATTTTTTTTAAATCACAGAGAGACACTTGAGGTGTACACATTCATATGGCTAAATGGTCTTAAATCAGGAAGTTGAATGTAAAAGAATATGAGTTTTTATGCAAGGTCCAAAAAATGTGTTGGGGGTGCAGAACCTATGATCTGAAAAACGACCAGGGTCTACCATGGTAAATTTAATTTGCCACTACTTTGCTCTATTTGGAGCACTGTGGTCATGGCAGGATGAAGGAGAGGACATGAAAACAAGATGGAGTAGTAACAGAAACTTCACTGTTCAGATGTCCAGGGGCATGAATGGGGGGTATATGAAACACTGCAGACTGCACTGCAAATGTGAGAAAGTACAAAGTTGGATACTAATATCAAGAAAATAAAGGAGAAACATGGTTTCCAAATGCATGGTGGTTTGGGAGACCTGTAAAGAAATGCAGCTGTAAAGGAAGAGGTAGGAGGTTAAGAAGCACAGTCTCCAAAATGAAGAACATTTCACTTTATAAGCAAATATTTTTTTTCAAAGAATATTTTACATAACCTCCTATAATGAGTGGTGAAGAGGAAATCAAATAAAGTATTCACTATGCCAGAAGATAGGTGAGCTAAACGGGAGTGGGGAAGCTATGGCTTGATAGCTGCAACAATATGTATACTAGGTAGACCTACACCCATAATCTGTCATTTTTATATCTTTGCATGTTATGTAAATTACCAGAAATGGAACTATAAGAAGGCAGATCTGAGACTGGTGAATATCATTATAGAGTGCTGGATACTGAACTACATGTGACAGACGTAGACAAGTAGGGAGGTCAAAACAATACAGTGGACATGAAGCACTGAACATCAAGAGGGCAAGCTGTGGTAGTATTTTATATGTACTGACAGTGAGAGAGAGCGCAGAAGAGCTGGTGGACCTGTGATGTTTGATTTGTAGAAAAGTAGATGCTTAGAAAGAACTGGATGGAGAGCGGATATGGTGCTAAGAGATATGACCACTTGTCAGTGTGTGCTTTATTATATCACTGTTCCAAGGACTGAGCTGCAGATTGGGGGAAGGGGAATAGGGGATGTTATTATTCTTTTGCACAAGTGCGTCAGTGCATCAATGTTTCAGAGTTCAGTATGGAATACTTCTTTCCATTCCCCACCGCTTATCAAAAGAATCCCACAAGGGTCAGATCTATCCCTATACTTTTTTCAGTGTTCATTGACAGACTATCAGTTAACATCACCCACTTTCTCATTATTTTATATGCATATGACATGATCATATACATTCTGCATCTACGCTTTCAAGCAATGAAAGGTATAACTTCTTCAATCTCCTTTTCCTTTGCAGAACAAAAGGTTGCTTAAATATCTGATCTGATCATCAACAAATAAATAGGACATGTTGGCATGATAGATATACCACTGTATCTTCCATCTCTGGAACACACTTCGACTGCGTGTCCAGCAGAGCAGTACCCTTATCCCTTTCAAGATAATACAAGATGATTGGATTAGACGACTGAATGGGTGGCCTCTGACTCTTCCCAGTATCTCTTGTTTTGTCTTCCTTGAGTTTGGAAGGAATATTTGAATATTGTTTATTGGCTAGGCTCGTAATGGCCTGTGGATTGATTGCCTAGTGCTTACCTGGGAATGAACTCAGTTAAATACAGATGCATACTTAACTCAAAAAAAAAAAAACATTTTATTCAGAAACACCCAAAAATTATCAAAAGTCCTAAACAACTGGAAGAGTCCCTGCAATAACAAAACAAAAATAGAAGCAGTGCAACAAGTCAAATGCCTGGGTGTCCAGCTTGATCAAAATCTCATCTTTTAATATCATGTTCAAGCTACTAAAGCCAAGGTAAACAAACTCTGTCTCTTAAAAAAAGTAAAAGTCACAGTTTGTTCTGCAGGGAGACTTGCAATTGAAAAGGAGTCCTTCTCCCACAAACTAAAATATGGACTTCTGCTTATCACAGCAGCTCCCAAAAAGAATAAAGCATCTTTGCAATCTATATCCAATAATATCTGTATATTCATAACCCTTATCACCACATAAAGAACACCATTCCACAACACTCTGTAAAGCAAAGTGACTTCCTATCAAGCCAGATCTGGTCTATATTACAAGGTCGAATTAAAACAAGTTTGAATGTTGTAATATCGAACCCTAAAGTCCGAAAGTGGAAAATAGCGAAGCCACGGCACATTGACTTTTTTCCCAGGGAAAAAAATCAGTGGGCCCTTTTTGGGGCTTTGCTATTCCCTCCACTGTGGTGCGATCTCTGAATTGGTATATTTAAGTAGGTGGGTGGGGTGGTGAAGGCCCCCACTTCAGTTTAAGTTTAAGGTTAAGTTTTTTGTTTTGCTTTTTTAAATCGCTGTTCTGTGCTTTCGGTTTTGTTGGGTTTCGGACATAAAGGTTCGAAATTATAATGATCAAACTTTTGTAAGTTCAACGTTGTGATATAGACCACCAGCGCAATACTCTACATTCCCTATATGACCCTTAATTTATTCATTCCAGACTTGTTTTTTCTTTTTCTTTTTGTCATCATATTGGCAAAAACATAACCTTCAGGTACAATCTAAGGCCACTCCCCCAACACATCTTCCTATTACCATGTAATAAACTCTACTGCCAAGATCATGCTTTATCAGTGCTTGCTCTAAACATGTGGGAATCCCTACCTACTAATGTAAAGTCCATCAAATCGCACCAGAAATTTCAGAAAGAAGTTAAATAATACATATTTATAGACATCAAATGCATTTTTTCTTGAACAATAATGGCATCTGGAACATTCTCTCAAAGCATTATTCTTTTTAACTTTTATTATAATGCGCTAAACAACTACATTGTCCAACTGTACAACTACTGTCAGTTCCGAACTCATAATATTCTTTTTATCTCTTCTCTTTTCTTTCTCCTGATAATCCTTTCATTCTGGCCAACCAGGTTCAATCTAAACCCTTGTCCACCCTTTTTATACTCCAGGTCCCACAGATACCAAAGTCATTCATTAAACTTAGGTCCTCTGTTTTATCTTCAGGAGTTTATCCCCTCATCCAGCAGAGGTGGCTTAGTTTAAGACAGCCAGTCTGAAGACTTCCAGCCTAGTTACCTAATCATTCCACTGTGCTATATTGCCCTTGGTGACCCTAATATAAATCTAGCAAGTCTGTTGACAGATTTATCAGGATGAAATAAAATGATGAGACTGCAGCTTCATATGGTTAGCTTGCAGATCAAAGAAGACCTGGGTATTGCTGTCTCTAAGTTGGGGAGTTAAGCGAGCCATTAGAAGACAGAGGAACTCAAGTTTCATATGGACTTGCTTGACAGCTGCGGAGATAGATTAATGACATGTCAAACAGGAACATCAGGTACCTGAAGGCATAGAGCTGCTCAATCAGACATCCATATTTGGAGTTAATCTGTAGAAACACAAAGTCATGTCAAGTGTATTTCATGCTTTCAAATACTGAATGCTTTCCACAGCTCACCAGAAGATCACTGAATATGAGCAGCTGAGCACAACCAAAAAATGTCATTGGTATTCTGTACCATGAGTCAGTCATTATGAACCTACCACATATCTTTAACAACAGAATTTTAGTGGCCCATGCACAGAGCCCAAAGTGACACCATACCCCACTGTTCTTTGTTCAGGCATAGTATTATACAGCTTTATCATGACTTGTCTGTCAGCAGATTTGTTGATTAACCAATCCATAGACAGGCTTCTGACACAAAACTAAGTCTCTGATGTAGTACCAATGGCTTTACAGAAGTCAAAACACAATACTCCAGTGCATTTTCTATTGCTCTTTTTCTATGATTGACACAATATGATCTGTATAAATGTACCACTGCAGCTACACCGCAGTGACATTATAATAACCCATATTCAGTACTGTAATAGTGCTTATGAGCTTTTAAGTGCTTTAAAAGTCAGTTATGACCCATCTCTTTAAGTATTTAAAATTGGTGGATTAACTAAAGGAATATGCTGGTAATTTGCAATGATAAATGTGTCTGCACTGTTATAGAGAGAGACCACATGAGAACATTTCCATGGCTAGGACACAGCACCCTGTATTAAAGATATGTTTGTCAGTGATACAGAGGTTGTCATGCGGTTGGAGCCCATCTGTAGAAAATTAGATGAGAGGCTTTCATATGTAGTAGAATCGTATGTACCTAGTGTCAAGATATCCTATTAAGAATGAAATTAGTTGTGTGAGTACAGGATAGACTGGGTTGCAAGTTTGGAATTAGATTTATCAGAAAAAAATAAAAAAAGTCAGTAGCATTCAAAGTATAATTTTCAGACTGCTGTTTAGACTGAGGATCTACAAAGTACTTCCCTCCTTCCAGAAAGATTTTGGCGCATATTGAGTGCATGTCTGTAATGGTTACATAAACTTAGTGCTAGTGATATGAATAATTGTTTCCATTTATGACAAAATATTTCATCATTCTATATTGCAGCTGTAGCTGCCATCCAAAAGGAGTTATCCAAGCTTTGTTTTGTTTTGATATAAAACTGTTTATTTTGGTAGTATCCAGGCTTTGAGTGCACCCTTATTTTTCAGAATATGCCATTTTATCAATCACATCTAAAAGCTTTTGATGATAAGAGAAACTGCAACATATTTGTATTTATTTCTGAATATAAACTGTATTGTTCATAGGCTTGAAATGTGAGACTGTAACTTATATGCTAATACAATATGTTTGCGCATATACTGCAACTTGCTTGTCTTTATCTGTTTGTAAGTTTGGAGCTTTTCTCCCCGGGCCTCCACTGAAAATGGACATGTATCCAGTCTGACTATCCCAGTCAAGAAATGTAAAATAAAATAAAGAAAGAAAGAAAAATAAGTAGTCCAAAGTAGGACAGCACAGTGAATCGCTAGTTAGATGTCTGCCTCACGGCTTAGTGGTCTGAAGTGAATACTGACCTTCAGTTGTCTGTGCAGAATTTAAATGATCTCCATGTTCTTATGTTTTTATTTTCCTTCCTCTCTGGCACTCGGGTTTCCTTCAGTTTCCAAAAAATCATGCTGGTTGATTGGTTACTCATCCATATATATTGCATTTACCCTTATACATGTAATGTCATGCTTGAAAAGGATCCAAAGCAGACCCTATCACTTACCTAGATAACAAATAAATTAAATTAAATTTAAACCCTTCATCTATTGCAGCATTGTTATTGAAAGATTCTGGTTTATATGATGAAGTTTAGACAGAAGGCATGGTATTTCTGATTCAGTGAAATCTGTACAACTATACAGCATGGCAGTTTCTCTGATTTTGCATTCCATACACTCTGTCGTGAAGAGTGATCGCTAAAGGTGTTGACTAGAATCCCAGCCAAACACAGGTGATCTATTCTGTGTGTATTCAGTCTAGAATGTTCTTCTTTTGACCTGCATGATCAGTTCTCATGGTAAGAGCTATTATTTGATGAGTTTATCTGATTAATGATGACACTTTAATAAGTATGCTAATTCATTTACTTCAGTATAGCTCTGAAGGTTTATACTCTAAATTCCAATGATTACATTCTGAGCTTTTCAACAAAATTAAGTTATGTCCTCACATTTCAAACAATTGTTCATATCTCCGCACCCATATGAGTTGGTAAAGAAATGTAATAGCAAACTGTTTAGCACAAATAAATCTACACAGTGGTAGTTTTCTTTAGAGTGTAGGTCTTAAATACGAATTCAAAACAACTTGTAATATCTACTCAAACTACAAACATACTGTTTGCAACATTTTATTTATCCATCTATGAACTTTTGTATAAGGCTATGCAGTTACATCTGTGTTACTTGATTTCTGAGATAAATAGAAATATGAAAATGATGCCAGTATAAATAAATAGTATATGAACAACAATTAATATCTATTTAAGAACACAAGACAGAGGTCAAGTATCAATGCAGTTGTACTGTCCACCTTTTAAGCTTTAAGATGAAATATTTCAATAGTGTGTATGTTTTATGGTTTTGAAATCATTAAAGCAAATATGAACAGGCTATATTAGGTACCTATCAGTGTCAGTGAGATGTAGCTACAGAAATGCCCAAAGGTGTCATTAGGCTATAATGATGCTTCCAGTCTTAATGAAGGTCACCAAGTAATGGTACTTCAGCATGATCATAGACCCAAATGGACAGTTTGACAAGGATGTTTGATGTGAATTCTTAATATATGCATAAGTTATGATAAATTACTTATTATTGGTATCCCTATGACTGGTAGTGAAAAGTGAAGGAGGTTAGCAGACCATAATATGAAGACACCTTGATATTTTTGATACTATACTGACCTCTCCCTGTGTCAGGTGGCAGGTATCCTAAAAGATGCAAATCTGAGATCAGTAATGATTAATGCTCCTGCTTCTCCTCATCTGTGACTACAGTGTTTGCACTGCTTAGCAGAGTATAGCTTCTTTCAGACCCTTAAAATATTACAGAAAACTTCAAAGGGAGACAGCTTTCTCTTTCACTACTATCTAAGAAGCAAGTGATAATTACCAGCAATCAGTCTTCATCATGTTGGGGACTGTGAAAATGGTGACGTGGACATGGGAACACATTTTTGCCCTGCTGACTGTGGTCATGCACCTGGGAAGAAACAGCAGTAGAATTAGGAGTGATAGAGCCTGATTAATGCTGTCTGTAACCCTGCTGACAGAGGGTATACAGACAAATTCAACAAAGATAAAACTTTGGTCAAAGATATTAAATACTAAAACTGGGACTGTGATGCTTGAGTTACATTTTACCTCAAACGGTGAAGACATTAAGAAGTTATTTTAAGACAGTGGAATGGATTTAAGAAAAAGAAGCAGATGCTTTAATACTGAAAGCTAAAAATAATCACATTTATTCTCTTCCTGATAACCTAAATTATGTGAAAAAAATTCTGGTAAACCTTTTGTCGAGCAACTCATAAAAGCATTGTTTTCTTTTCAGCCCCATGTTGTTGACAGCAATATGTCTGCTCATTTGCCTGCATATGTTGTCAGCCCAAGCACCCAGAGGTACCTGGTAGGCAACAGATTGTCAACAGGTATCTCAAAGTAGTGAACAAAAAAAAAAGAGGCATCTCATAGTACTGAACAAAAAAACTAAAATAAACAGTGTATTTGTTTTTCACAAATATTTACAGTAAACACAAAGGAATACTTGGAACATGTCACAACTTGCTATGATGAAGCAGAAATAATTAAATGTTTTTGCTGACTCTTCAGTAAGTCAGTGGAACTGTAAAACTAAAAAAGTTACTACTTGTCTCGAATATTATATGGTATTGCCCAAGGGTTCAGAAAGATTTGTACTGATAGTTTGGATAGTCAGAATTATCATGCATGAAGTCATCCTAATAATAACCTATCTCTTTCATCTATGGCAGACCACTAGTATTGTGCAATCTTAACATCAAAATTATTATTACAGGGTACAAAGTACTGTACTGCCCCAGGTTCGGAGAGTGGCATGGGAGCTTACGGTCTTGTCACAGTAGTGCGACGGTGGTCAGTTTTGAGCAAACTCTCTCAGTTTATGGACAAGATGTGGGACCTCTGCTGAATGCTTAGAGAAAAAGTCTACAAATTTAAAAAAATGGCACCAACATTGTCAGCAGCCCTAGTAGGACAAATACATGGCAGCCTGCATGCATGACTGCAGTATGAATCATTGCACACAGGTATTGGCAGCAGTAAAAACATTAAGCACAAAACAAAGACATACCCTTTAGCTATGATACCACTGTTAGCTGTGTGATTATCTTGCAACATTCCAAAGACTAACAGGGAACTAGCAGTCTCCCCACTGCTGTGTAGTGACAGCATCTCATTAAATAACAGAGGAATGTGATTAAGGAGCATTAAAAGGTTAGTTGCATTTTCTGTAACAATCCTTGGTTTGACACAATTCAGAGTATTTTTCAGCATCTTCTATTATTAGAATATTACTGCACATTCTTTCTAATAGGATTATGTGTGAAACATTCTTCTTTTCCTATGCTATCAAAAAAAGTAATGCAAATAAAATAAACTTAGAGGATTCTTTGTACTTACCCTGGCTAATTCTGAGTGTTTAGATGTGCAAAAGGAGTAATGATAGAATCAGCATAAAACCTTGAAATTAGATTTAATATCACTTAAGAAACTCCCAGGATTCCATGTCATTGTAACCAAATTTAATTAATTTAATCTCTGCAAACCAGTGGCCTTGCACGGATGAATTCTATAATTATGTTAATTATAAAACATCTATATGAGTGACATACATGAGTCAAACAGAACTCAAGTTATGGAAGGAAAGTCTTTGCTGTCAGTGGTATTGATAAGTGCCATGCTGGCTTGAGTACCATGTAACAATGCACCCTAATTTAGGAAATGTTAACTGCTAATCTCCATTTTGATAGTTCACAGATAATTTGAATATGATGTAATTCCAATTCAAGTACCCTTAAAAAAATAGACCAGCTATGTAAAAAGAAGAAATCACTTAAAACTGAAGTAGTCCTTCTGTCTGTTAGAATTTTACTTTATTGAGGATCAGAGGAGTTACTAAGCAACTGAGCTGTAACATTTCAGCCTTGACAGTGCTTTCTCTTAGGCCTTGCCTCTCTTTTCAAGGAAGGCAAGACAAATCATACTAGGATCTGAACAAGTCCCTCTGTTTGTATAAAAGTGGTTATCCTTAATAAGGTTAGTTTCTTTTGGGGCAAATAAAGATACCTCCACACCAGAAATTGCATCTTGTTTTTGTGAGTATAAGTATATATATATATATATATATATATATATATATATATATATATAAATATATTATTTTATTTATTTATTTTTATTTATTTTACATTTGTTAACCGGGGGTGTCTGACTGAGCCAAAAAGGCCCTTTTTCAGCAGAGGCCCGGGGAGAAAAGCTCCACATAGAAAAATTACAGATACATTTAGTTATTTAGACATGATTAGTATACACACAAAATTACAAAAGACATGTTTTTACAGTGGTATGCAGCACATCACCAGTTACAGTGGAGAGAACAAACAAAAAAATATTAATTTAAAAATAAAGGTAATTAATAGATTTGTGGTGTACAGATGAAATTTGGAACATAGGTAGAATACATACATAGTACAAAGGCACAGTACATACATTGTAGATTAGCCAGTGTTTGTGAGTAAGATTGAAAACCATTATCAAGTATTCTAGGTTTAGTATGTGTACCTTATCCGCTTTCACTAGCCTGGGAAGCAATCATGACACTGCCAACTTTGCTTGAGATGTTGCCTGATGATGTCTTTAAAGGAGGCTTTGGATGATGTGTTTTGAATGCTAGTAGGGACAGAGTTCCATTTTTTAGTCACTGAACTACTATATAGTGCATCTCCAAAGCTATTGTAGCTGTTGGTGACATCTAGTAGTAGTTTGCTTGATGATCTAAGAGGCCTTTTGGCTGAGTGATGTTGTACTAGGTTTTTGAGGGCAGGACACTTATTGGGGAGGTAATAGATCGTATGACAGAGGCAGAGCTGATTGTAGGTTAGGAGGTTGGGCAGTTCAAGCCAGTGGAGCTGTCTCAAAGCAGTACAGTGATGAGTTCTATATGAGCAATTTTCAGCAAAGCTGGCAATTCTGTTATAGCAGGCTTCCATTTTGCTTAGTTCAGTTTTGATGAGATTAGTCAGAATGGGAGATGCATAGAGTAGGGTGGATAGAAGTTGGGAGCGAGCAATGGCTGATCTTGTGTTGTTGGTAAGAAATGGTTTGATATGGTAGAGTGATCCCAGTTTGGCATGTACCTTTTTAATAGTTAAGTTGAGATGACTATCAAATTTTAGGTGGGAGTCTATGATTATTCCCACTAGCTTAGCCTGTGCCACTGGAGCGATTGGAGTAGCATTTGAATATGATGTAATTCTAATTCAGTAAGGAGTAGATAGTGAATTGACTGTTATCAGTGTTTTTGTTAAAACTGGTTATAGTCATAAGCTGAGCTTTCTTTGGATTGAGGATAAGTTGAGCTTTGATAAGGTAGTTTTCAACTTCAGAGAATGCTAGTTGAGTTGTTTGCAGGAGGGTGGGAATGTTTTGTGCAGCACAGATTAAGGTAGTGCCTTCTGCATACTGAATGATAGATGCATGCTGTGTGGAGGTATGGAGGTCATTTGTAAAGACTGTGAATAGTAGTGGTCCTAAGATAGAACCCTGTGGGACTCCTATAGTTATGGGCAGCTGAGGAGAGAGAGAATTTTCCCATTTCTCAGCTTGGTACCTGTCAGTTAAGTAGCTTTGGAACCAGGTAAGAGTGGAATTTGATAGGTGATATTGCATTAGTTTGTTTAGCAGGATTTAGTATGAGACTGTGTCAAATGCTTTGGACATATCCAAATAAAGAGTCAACACCTGCAGGCCTTCATTTTTGAGATGGTTTACTGTGTCTGTGAAGCAGAGGAGGGCTGTAGTGGTACTATGGGCAGGTCTGAAAACATGCTGAGTAGGTGACAGGATGTTGCTGTCTAGGAGATATTTTAGCATCTGGGTATGGATGCATTTTTCTAGGATTTTGGCCAGGGGGGAGAGTAAAGCAATGGGTCTGTAGTTATTAAGCTCAGTGGAGGTCCCGCCTTTATGTATGGGTATAGCATAGGATATTTTCAAGAGTTTGGGCACATAGTTTTCAATAATTGATCTGTTTATGAGAGTGAAGATTGGGATGGCAATAGCATCTGCTGTGAGTTTCAAGAAATAGCTGGGGAGTAGGTCGGCTGCTGTTGATGAGGTTTTTAGTTTGGAGAGCATGCTTTTGATTGAAGTGGTGGAAACTGTTTTGAGGGTAAAGCTTGCATTAGTGTTATTTGTGTTGGGGGGGATAGTGAGGAAGGAACTGTCCTGTGATACTAAGGATAGAACTGAGTTCACAAAGTGGAAGTTGAAATGTGTTTCGATGGGAACTTTAGTGCCAGGGGTGGTTGGTTTGGGGGTAGCCTTTTGGGTGGGTTAGTAGCTGGTTTACATTTTTCCAACAATTTTGGGGATTGTGTTGGTATTTAGTTTGTAATGTCGTGTGGTAGGATTTTTTTGTCCAGCCTAATGCATTTTTTTGCATGGTTGCGTAGTTCTTGGTACTTAGTTAGGCTTTGTGTTTCTTTGTTTTTTTTATAGTAAAGCCAGGCAGTGTCTCTGGACTTGAGGATTTGTTTGGTTTCTTTACTGAGCCAGGGGTTTGTAGAGATTCTAACCTTGATTTTGCGCAATGGAGCGACAGTGTCTAGGTATTGTAGAAATGTTTTGTTGAAATATGCTACAGCCTGGTCAAGTGGAAGGGTTTTAAGGGGGGGTCCAGTCATATTTAGAGAGTAAAGTATTGAGGACCTCAGGAGAAAATTTTTTTGTGTGTTTCTAGTGGAAATATAGCTAGTGGTTTTGCATATGTTTGTTCTACTATGTATAAAGTATATTATGTTGTGGTCACTTAAGGTGTAATATATATACTAATATATAGATACACATATACGTTAGTGTGTACAGATGCAGTCGCATGCCCACACACATATCTTTAAACTATCTATATCTATATGTATATCTATATCTATATCTATATCTATGCCTATACCTATTTATTTGTTTGTCCATCTATCTATATTTATATCTGTATGTGCGTTTTGACTTTGGTCAAAATACCCAAATGTTCATAATGTTGATGAGAAAATACTGACACTGCAAGCTTTGACATATTACAATGCATATGCCAAGCAATTACCTCAGTGCATGCACAATAAAAATAAAGAAACAGATATATTAACATCAAGATTGCACAATGCTGGTGAAAGAGCATATTTCCCAATCATGAAAACTGTGCAGTCTCACACACCTGTCATCTATCCATGTAGTCGACCAAACTTTGTTGACTAAACAGATGTCAACCAACGGGAATAAAGTACTGCTTCTGTGCCATCTGCATATATATATATATATATATATATATATATATATATATATATATGTATATGGGTCTACTTCTAAATTCTGAAGTTTCAAAAATTTGAATTTCCTATGGTCAAGACCATAAGATTGAAGTTTTAAAACTGAACTGTTTAAATGGAGATCCCCGTACAGTGCAAAATGGTATATTTAAGGTTTTCCTCACTGTAGTGCAATCCTGGAGTAGGTATATTTAATTAGCAGGAGGTGTGGGGGGTGTCGGGGGTGTAAGAGGGGCTGCACCCTGCAAAAACATAAAAAAAAAGATTTTTTTTATTTACATGTCAAAGGTTCAAAACTTCAATCTTATGGTCTCGACAATAAAAAATTAAAAGTTTTGAAACTTTGAAATTTAGAAGTAGACCTATATATATATATATATATATATATATATATATATATATATATATATATATATATATAGATACACATACACACACACACACACACACACACACACACACACACACACACACACACACACACACACACACACACACACACAATGACTATCCAGGATAGAACTTTACTTTAGGCTCTGAATAAGACCTTCTATTTGGACAAAAGTGCTTATCTTGAACAAAAAAATTGGTTTCTCTTTCGGCAAATAAATACTTCCAGGCAGGGTACCACATCATGATTTTGTGTATGTTGTTATTCATATTCAAATATCCTTAAAACGCAGACTAACTATGAAAAGTCCACACCTTACTGCTGCACCTAACTGCACCTAACTGCATCCCTATATATTAGGTCTGTAAACACCCTTTCCTTGACAGTATATACACACACAAACACACAGACACACTCACACATGACAAAACTTGTTATAAATCATTTTGGCTTTCCTTCCCATTTCCACTTACCTAAATTTGATAAAAGAAGTTCAGCCATTCCTCCACTTGACATATCCTGCTCTTCACCAATTGTGAGCCCCAAAACAGCATTTGAGCAGTGTGACAAATTATCATTGGTATAGTACCTATATATATATATATATATATATATATATATATATATATATATATATATATTATGATACATTTTCAATGTATAAACATAACATGAACACCAATTTAGTTCATCACAGTGCATAACAAATGACAAATGCACAGATCAACAGTTCACAACTGTTAAACAACATTGGATCACTACAGGAACTGTCCAGTACACACACAGTACAGCAAAGTAGCTTCTCTCAGGTATTCAACACAAAGTCACATACAATGGCTTTGTCCATAATAGTAACAACAGCATTATAACAAACAATATACTGTTGTCTCTACATAATGTCTAACAGCAAAAGATAATGCTTATACAAACACACAAAACATATTCTTTATGTGTGTGGGGTCAATTCACATACCCCAAACTGGAGCTTTACACCCGCACCCTGTTTTTTATATATAGCCCCTGCTACAGATGTTAAATTTTGTTTTTGTTGTTTTTTCTTTTTTTACTTCAGTGTTCGAACTATTACAAGTTCGAACATTTGGTCTCGGCTATATGTAGTTCTAACTTGTAATATGTTCGATCTATTGAAGTAGAGCTATATATATATATATATATATATATATATATATATATATGTGTGTGTGTGTGTGTGTGTGTGTGTGTGTGTGTGTGTGTGTGTCTGTTGTTAAATGAGGAATCAAGAGAGTCCTAATCATTAGAATAATAATTTAATTGATTGCAGCAGCTTCTGGATTATCAGATAATTTCTTCTAGCTCCATTTCAATTTATTATCTTTTGAACATCTGGTTTCTTTTATATGGTTAGTTCTAGCAGAAAATATTTTACCCCTAATAAAATTATGCAGCCTTTTCAGAGTCACTGAATAATTTTGAAGCTGATATTTCTTGTCTAATTCATTTACTTGATCAAGATAAATTTGGAAGTATATGTTTCACAATATATCTATGTTGAACATTAATTATCTCATTTTCCTTGTGTCCAATTTTCTTTTAACACCAGCTATTTTTCCATATAGTTGAACCTTTAAAGAATCTCAGATTATTATTTTACTATCACACTCCGTATTAGTGAATTTCATGAAATCAGTATTACTATTTTTTAACTTTATCTTAATTACCCAGTAGGATGATAACCTAGTAACCATTCCCAGTTTTCTAATGTCAACTGTCATCTTAAATGTTAGTGCATTATGGTCTAAAAAGGGACAAGGAATAATCTTAAAGTCTTTCTGATTGGATTCCAAGTCCTTCGAAATTAAGCTCTTGACCATACTAGACTGTGTACTAAAAGGACAAGAATAATGAGAACACTCTAATGAGTCCTTACCCTTAAATTTACATGTATATTATTTATTTATTTTATTTTACATTTGTTAACCAGGAAAGTCCGACTGGACACAAGTCCTTTTTCAGCAGATGCCCAGGGAGAAAAGCTCCACATAAAAGTAAAGTAATACAACACAGGTACAATTAAAATATAACAAACACAGTAGAACACAGTTACATATACAATGTGAGACACATGGCGTAATTAAACATAGCACTAGATATCATTTGTGTTTATATGTACAATTAGTAAGATTGAATCCATTATAGAATAAACATTAGGAACAAGCAGGTTAGTCAGGAGCCATACATGGACATATCCAGTTTTTGGATAGGTGAGCTTTTAGTAAAGGTTTAAATTGAGGTCAGGATGTGTTGGATATTACAGAAAACACAAGTCCAAGCACTTTTACCAGTATTCCTTTTTTTCCTTTTATTTGCACTCGATCTGGTACCTCAGCCTTTCGCCTTCACGGATCACAAAACGTGTATGCTTCAAACATCTTTTTATACATATGCATACACATTCAGAAGAAATTAGCACAAACAGCTTATCCAATTATACAATTATTCAATTTAAACAATTAAATCAACATTACATCAAATTCATCACATTTTACTGAAAATATTAGCAACAATAATACTCATAACAATATCTATTTTTCTACATACTTTATCTAATAAATTCATATACAAATTTTTAAATTAGATATCATATTACAAAAGACTTTTTTATTATTAACAAAACTAATATATTAACAAGAATAAATGATTTTACTATTATTTTCTTTTATTTCTTATTTTAATTTAATCAAATCTAAATAGCAGTTCTAGATTGAGTCCAAAAGGCTTTAGAGTTCCAAATTTTAAAATCATCTTTGTCTCTAATTCAAGTAACTTATAGAGATAATCATTCCCTCCCATGGAAAAAGGTTTACCCAAAACACAAAATTTAAGACAATCTGGGGAACCACCATGTTTTTGAACAAAATGTTGTGCCACAGAACTACCTTCACTATGATTTCTAATGTCTCTTACATGCTCTAACACACAAATTCTCGCCATTCTTTTTGTTTGCCCAATATACCAAATATCTAAACATGAACAACTTAATGCATATACTACCCCTATAGATCTACAGTTGAAATGAAATTTAGGATTAAAAGACACAGCATTGATAGTATTCGCATTTTTTACCCTATCACATAAACTACAATACCCACATGGAAATGTACCAAGGGTCATATTACCAATTTCATTCCCTTTCAAAAAGTTGAAATTTAATAACTCTTTTAGATTTTTTCCCCTTTTATAAGAGAAAGTAATATGCTCAGGGAACAAATAGCCAATTCTATCATCTTCTTTAATTAAATACCAATATTTCATTACTATTCTCCTTATTTCTTCTGAAAGAGGAGAAAATTTAGTTACAAAAAACTATTTTCCTTGATCAGTATCTTCAATACATTTTTAACTATCACTTTTTCCTTAGTATGTTTTAATTTCTTATACCTACATGGCCTCTCATAAGTCTCCCCAAGAGCTTTCTTTTTGCACTTTAGTAATTCTTCTTTATCATAACCTCTCTCACTTAATCTCATCTCCACATTATTCAATTCATTTTCTCTCTCTCCTAAATCACTGGTATGATCTAATATTCTTTGAAATTCACCTAAGGGTAGCGACCATAATAAATGTCCCGGATGCATGCTAGTAGCATGTAGAAACATATTTACTGCAGTATTTTTCTTAAAAGGTCTGAAACCTATTTGATTTATGTCACTATATAGCATCACATCCAGAAAATTTATTTTTTTCCCTACTAAAGTCATACGAAAAAGCTAATCCATGTTCATTAATATTTAAAGTCTCAAAATAAATCAAGAAATTCATCAGTTTCACCCTTACAAATCATAAACAAGTCATCAATAAAGCGTTTGTATAATACAACATTATTCTTATAAAAAGAAGTAGGGTAAATAAATTTCCTTTCAAAAAATCCCATATAGATGATAGCATATTAGGGTGCAAAAGCAGCCCCCATAGCTGTCCCCTTTAGCTGCAAATAAAATTCATTATTGAAACTAAAGTAATTGTGAGTTAGACAAAATTCTAGAAGATTAACTATATACGTAGTCCTGGGTCCATCTCCTAGCATTTCCATTACTGCTTCCAAGCCCCATCTTATTTTGATGTTCGTATAAAGTGATTTTACATCAATTGTCACCCAATAATAATCATGGCACCACTTCACCTGGGAAATTGCCTCTAACAGTTCTTGAGTATTAGCAATGTGTGCTGTTACCTTATTCAGATATTTCTTTATGTGGAAATCCAAAAAAATATTAACATTACTCAAAAGCGAACCTATGCCCAATACTATAGGTCTACCCGGAGGTTTTTCAAGACACTTGTGTATTTTTGGTAGGGCATAGAAAATAGGTGTTCTAGGTTTCTTAATGAACAATTTAGTTAAATCCTTCCTATCAAAAAATCCAAGATGTTCCCCTCACTCCAATAATCCTAACAATTCATTGTTAAATTCTAATGTTGGGTCCTTTCTTAATCACTTATATTCAACACTGTTATCTAACAAGTCAGCCACCATTTCACAATACTTTGATTTGTGTAAAATGACCCAGTTTCCACCCTTATCAGCACATTTAAAAATGTAGTCTTTTTTTATTTTTATCAAGTTTTTTAAGGCCATCCATTCCTTCTTACTCAAGTTAAACTGCTTTTTATTCTTGTCAAATTTATTAACAATTAGTGATATTTCCTTAAATACCACTTTAAAAAAAGCATTAATCGCAGGCACCTTCATATTGGGTGTAAATTTACTATCAGATACTAGATGTGGCAATGTTAGTTTTCCATACCCAGTATTAAAGAAATCAAAGTCAGTTGTTATCCCACCAACATCATCATCCATTTCCATAGTGTCATAATCATAAATAGATAAATTTAATAATTCATCAATTTCACAATTTTCATCAATTTCAGAATTACTCACTTCTAAGGGAATATTTTCAGTATTATTAGCCATATTATCCTGAAAAAATACTTTTAAATGCAGTTTCCTAATAAAAGCTCTCAATTCTAAATATATATCTACTAAGCAGGGAAATATGTTGGCACAAATTTACAGCCTTTTAATAATACAGTTTTCATATCATCATTAAGAGACAAGTCAGATAAATTAACAACAAATAATGTCCGTGTGTCATATTGACTCACTGTAATATTATTTGAAGCGATTCCTGCCCTTGAGACCGTTCCTTCCCCGATTGCTTTTGTTGTTTTGAAAGGAGTTATCAGCCCTTACATGAGCTGACGAATTGTTCGTATTCTCATTTTCTGTATTGGCATGATTATTAGAGTCCAGGAAAGTCACATTTTTACTAAAAGGAGCAATTGTCTCTTGTTCAACTGAAGACGCTGAAGTATTCCACCATTTCTGCACACCTCTTCTAACCTTTGACCTACTGCGTGTAGTCTTGCGCTGCCAAGAGAACAGGATCCCAGTCTCATAATCTTTAATGTCCCGTACTAGCTTATTTCTTTTCCGTGACATTATATCATTTTCAAGTTTTGAAACTTTTTCATTAATCTTTGAGAACTGCATTTTAAAGCAGGATTCCCCCACCACCTCATCCTGCAAATGCAGTATCTCAGTTTTAAGTTTCTCATGTGTCCTGGAATTCCGTTTCACTAAAATATGAAGCCATTTAATAGTACACTCAAGGGAGGGTTTTTTCCACTCATCAAAGAGGTCTTGTTCCTCTTCCAAAAAATCAGCCACTGGCAGTCTATCTATTCGCAGCCCCCTCGGTGTAATATTTAGACTAATATATTTTTCGAGAAGTCGGGTGTCAGGAAACAAGGCAATTTCTTTAGTCATTAGCCTCTCAAGTTGTTGGAAACGGTCATCTGACTGGCTATTAGTTCCAACATTCCACGGATCCAAAGAAGTGAATTTTTTTTCACGTTCATTCATCAGATCAGCAAAATGTATGGCCCCCGGCATATCAAGCTGCCCAGAAGCTCCCGCTGTTTGCGACATCATATAAACTGGTAATGTGCCTAGAAAACCCAATTCAGTTCCAAACACCTTCTTGAACCACAAGCAAAATACAGAAAACACAAGTCCAAGCACTTTTACCAGTATTCCTTTTTTTCCTTTTATTTGTACTAGATCTGGTACCTCGGCCTTTCGCCTTCACGGATCACAAAACGTGTATGCTTCAAACATCTTTTTATACATAAGCATACACATTCAGAAGCAATTAGCGCAAACAGCTTATCCAATTATCCAATTATTCAATTTAAACAATTAAATCAACATAATGTGAACTCTGTTTGTTACCTACTTAAATTAGTCCAGGCAAACTGTATTTTGTCTTTGTACATTTTTGTTTTTTGTTTTTTTTAAAAAAAATTGATTTATTTAGTAAAGTATTCCTCATGTATTGTCTTAGTCTGATAGTGGAGCTTTTCTCCTCGGGCCTCTGCTGAAAATGGACATGTATCCAGCCAGACTAGCCCGGTTAACAAATGTAAAATAAAATAAAATAATAAAATAAACATTACATCAAATTCATCACATTTTGCTGAAAATATTAGCAACAATAATACTCATAACAATATCTATTTGTCTACATACTTTATCTAATAAATTCATATACAGATTTTTAAATTAGATATCATATTACAAAAAACTTTTTATTATTAACAAAACTAATATATTAACAAGAATAAATTATTTTACTATTATTTTCTTTTATTTCTTATTTTAATTTAATCAAATCTAAATAGCCAGTTCTAGATTGAGTCCAAAAGGCTTTAGAGTTCCAAATTTTAAAATCATCTTTGTCTCTAATTCAAGTAACTTATAAAGATAATCATTCCCTGCCATGGAAAAAGGTTTACCCAAAACACAAAATTTAAGACAATCAGGGGAACCACCGTGTTTTTGAACAAAATGTTGGGCCACAGGACTACTTTCACTATGATTTCTAATATCTCTTACATGCTCTAGCACACAAATTCTCACCATTCTTTTTGTTTGCCCAATATACCAAATATCTAAACATGAACAACTTAATGCATACACTACCCCTATAGATCTACAGTTGAAATGAAATTTAGGATTAAAAGACACACCATTGATAGTATTCACATTTTTTAGGGGAAAGGGGAAAAATCTAAAAGAGTTATTAAATTTCAACTTTTTGAAAGGGAATGAAATTGGTAATATGACCCTTGGTACATTTCCATGTGGGTATTGTAGTTTATGTGATAGGGTAAAATATGTGAATACTATCAATGGTGTGTCTTTTAATTCTAAATTTCATTTCAACTGTAGATCTATAGGGGTAGTGTATGCATTAAGTTGTTCATGTTTAGATATTTGGTATATTGGGCAAACAAAAAGAATGGCGAGAATTTGTGTGTTAGAGCATGTAAGAGACATTAGAAATCATAGTGAAGGTAGTCCTGTGGCATAACATTTTCTTCAAAAACATGGTGGTTCCCCTGATTGTCTTAAATTTTGTGTTTTGGGTAAACCTTTATCCATGGGAGGGAATGATTATCTCTATAAGTTACTTGAATTAGAGACAAAGATGATTTTAAAATTTGGAACTCTAAAGCCTTTTGGACTCAATCTAGAACTGGCTATTTAGATTTGATTAAATTAAAATAAGAAATAAAAGAAAATAATAGTAAAATAATTTATTCTTGTTAATATATTAGTTTTGTTAATAATAAAAAAGTTTTTTGTAATATGATATCTAATTAAAAAATTTGTATATGAATTTATTAGATAAAGTATGTAGAAAAATAGATATTGTTATGAGTATTATTGTTGCTAATATTTTCAGTAAAATGTGATGAATTTGATGTAATGTTGATTTAATTGTTTAAATTGAATAATTGTATAATTGGATAAGTTGTTTGTGCTAATTGTTTCTGAATGTGTATGCATATGTATAAAAAGATGTTTGAAGCATACACGTTTTGTGATCCGTGAAGGCGAAAGGCTGAGATACCAGATCGAGTGCAAATAAAAGGAAAAAAAGGAATACTGGTAAAAGTGCTTGGACTTGTGTTTTCTGTATTTTGCTTATAGTTCAAGAAGGTGTTTGGAACTGTGTTGGATATTATACCGGGAGGTAATGTATTCCAGGTTTTAGCTATACAGTTGAAGAAGAGGGATTTCCCAGCCTGATTATTGGCAGTGGAGACTTTTATCAGGGATTTATTATTGGATCGTAAAGTTCTGGTACTGGGGTATGGTTGTAGTAGATTTTTCAGGGCAGGTGTCTTTCCTTTCTGATGAAGTAATTTGTAGGCCATGGTTAGTTGGGTGTAAAGTAGGAGTTGAGGAAACAAGCCAGTTGAGCGATTTTATTATAACATGTTTCAAGTTTTGCAAGGTCAGATATCCTAAGGTTGGTTAGAATAGGTGATACATACAATAGGGCAAAGATCAAGTATGTTTGAGCTATTGTGCTTTTGTGTTGTTTGTGAGGTAAAGTTTATTCCTATACAGAGTACCTGTTTTTTGTGGACTTTTTCTGGTTTGAGATATGTGGAAATCAAATCTCATGTGATTGTCTATTTCATCTCCTAACAGCTTAGTATGGACAGTGGGAGAGATTCTGGTTTTGTTGACAGATTCGAATGAAGAGGGGGCTGTTGTAGTTTTTGATGGGGTGAAATAGCATGTTTCGTTTTGTTGGAGTTCAGGATGAAGTGGGAGTTTCTTAGCCAGGTTTCAATTGCAAAAAAGGTGTTTTGGGTGAGCACTTGTAATTCTTGGATAATAGGGGCAGCACAAATTACTGTGGAGTTGGCATACTGAATTAGGGATGCTTGTGGGACTGAGGTGTGGAGGTTATTGGTGAATAAAGAGAAAAGGAGGGGACCTAGTATGGAGCCCTGGGGGACACCTATGGTGGGAGGTAGAAGGCGTGATAGATCTCCTTGCCATTGTACTGCTTGCTAGCATCCAGTCAAATAGTCTTGGAACCAGTCAAGTACAGACTGAGAAAAATTTAGTGAAGAAAGGGTGGTTAGGATTTTGCTGTGGGAGACCATATTAAAAGCTTTTGATAGGTCTAAGAAAATATTGGATACATATTTGTGATTGTTTCTGTGTTGGTTTATTGTGTTGGTAAAAGTTAACAGGGCATTGGTTGTACTGTGGTGTGGATGGAAACCATGTTGCGACTGAGTTAATAAGTTATTTGTTTGCAGGTAGTGCATAAGCTGTCTATGGACAATCCTCTCTAATATTTTGGACAGTGGGGATAAGATAGCAATAGGTTGGTAGTTAGCTAGGTCAGTACAATTGCCTCCTTTGTGAAGTGGAATTATGTGGTAAGTCTCCATAAGGTCAGGATTTGGTGTTCAACTATGCATCTGTTTATAAGTATTGAAACTGGGTATGCTATTGCTTCAGCTGCTATTTTTAGATATTGGGATGGTAAATTGTCAGCAGCTAGAGTAGTGGGCTTCAGTTTACTACGCATTTTTTTTTATTACTTTAGTTGATCGTGGCTGAATGGAAAAGGTGGTTTCAGCTTTATTGGGACTTGGACTGTCTAGGATTGGTGAGGGTGGTTGTTTTCTAGATAGGGCTGCTATGGATTTAGTAAATTATTTAGTGAATTGGGTAGCTATGTCATCTGTATTATTTGAAGTAGTGGGTTGTGGAGTGGTTGTTTTTCCTGGTTGGAGTACGTTTTTTATTGCTGACCAGAATTTATGAGGGTTATTTTGGTATTTAGTTTGGATATCAGTATAGTACTTTTATTTTATCTTGCCTGATTTGCTTCTTAGCTTTGTTTCTGAACTCTTGGTATTTTTGTTTGGCGGTATTAGATTTAGTTTTGATTCCATGCTTTATCTCTTGCAACTAATAGAGACCTTGCTCCTTTTTTAGCCATGGGGCATAATTAGGTTTTACATGTGTGATTCTGGTAGGAACGTGAGTGTTGAGAACAGAGAGGAAGGTTTTGTTGAAATGATGGATAGCATCTTCCAGGGGAAGATGTTTCAGTGGCAGCCAGTTGGAGTGGACTAGGGAGCTGATTAAGTTTTTGGTTTTAAATTGTTTTGTGATTCTTATTTGTTTGTAAGTTATTTGTTTCTTTGAGTTGGTTCGTTGTCTGATTATGTAGGTTGGGAGATAATCATTTAGACAGTTTGGGAGAGAGACAGCCAGAGTGGATGATGCGTAGTGGTTGTTTAATTAATATCCAGTCTAGTAAGGATTGTTTATTGGACATTTTACTGATTCTGGTAGGGGTTTGTATGAGCTGGGTAAAGCTATACAGATGAATGTGGTTAGTGGGATTTTGAGAACCGCTAGCTGTCCAGTCTATATTAAAATCTCCTAGGATAATAGTTTCTTGGGGTAGGGATTTGTCAGACCAGCTTAGTATGTTTTCCAATGTAAGAGTATTGTTACCGGGAGGGATGTAGGTTCCAATTAGGTTAATATGTTTATTTGATTTCAGGGCAAGTTTGGCTAGTAATACTTCAGCTTTGTCAAAAGATGGGATATTTTGTTTGGAGGCTTCTAGTGTTGATGATTTTGATATAGAAAAGCAACACCACCACCTTTTTTCCCTAATCTGTTGAGCCATAGGATATTGTACCCTGGAGGGAGAATCTCATTATTGGAAGTGACAGGTTTAAGCCAAATTTTGGTGAGTAGGACTATGTCTAGGGAGTATAGTGCTAGACTGTCATGTAGGTCCTGGATTTTATTACTGATACTTCTAATATTAAGGTTTAGAATTAGAAGGTCAGATTTGCTCCTAGCGGAGATTGTCATGCATTGCTTCTGTTTGAAATATGCAGTAGTAAAACAGTGAGGATTTGTATGTGGGCCAGGGTTGGGTTGAATGTCGCCACCGAGAGCTAAGTTGGAAATGATAGAAACCAGAGTTTTTAAGAATTTACGTAGGTGCTTATCATATTTTAGAGAAGGAGTGGGTGTGATGACATGAGGAAGTGGTGAATAGTGAGTAAAATGATGGATACATATGTTGAAGATGGATGATGATATAGTGACATTAGCAGATGTCTGAGCCAAATTACTGTGCATGGAGGCAACATGGTATGAGGCTGGTTGTTGTATGGTAGTATGGTAGCTGGAGTTGTGGGCTGCTTCAGTTAACAAAGTAAGAATACCTAGGTGTGCCAATATTCTTTTGATGGTTGAGAACTTAGAATTGGAGAGTCTCATTGTTGGGACTGCCCATGCTGGAAGGTGGAAATACTGAAAGTTAGCCTCTATGGCTTCATGGTCTCATTTCATGCCTGCTGCTAGGATCCAAGTCAGTGAAAGAGTCACCCACCAGATGGAGCTGGCCATGCCAAAAATGTACAAAATCATGAAGAGAATGGTGCAGCTTTCTTTTCTAGTGCCTTGGGTTACAGTCTTGTACCAGTCTTCTGTGAACCTGTCAGTGCAGATCATCCTGTCCTCCAGTAGGTAGCCAACTCCATAAGCAAGGGCCACCATTAAATGGCAACCTAAAAGAAAGATTATGGGTCTCTCTGTATAATGGAAATGCTTCATATCTACCAGATAAGTCAGGACTGTGGATAATAAACACAGTGCAGACCAGATGCCTACCCACAGCCTGGCAAACCTGATCTCTTCCTCTCTGAAGTACATGAGTCTGTTGGTCTTAGTAATCTCACAAGATGCACTGCACCCTCTCTCCCCTATAAAGTGGTTGCTTAGATAAGAAGGCACTTCCAACTGGTGTGGGCACACAAACCTGGGATGAGGGTAGCCCGGAATGGGAAATGCAGTTTCCATGCTGTATGGTGTAGGATAGGCAAGACTGGGGCTGTCTCCATTTCCTTCTGACATGTTCTGTCCCACGCAGATCTCCCCGGCACCTTGCACCATGCACCAGAAGATGTTCACAGCACAGCTGTACAGGCCACTGGAGCCTAAACTTGTTCATTCTGCAGATCCTCATTAGAGAGGAAATTTTCAGGTTTCCTACTGAAGTTCATCAGGGGCCGGACCCCCCTCATTTAGTTAAAGTGCACATTGCACCAAGAAAAAAAACTAAAAAAAAAAAGAAAGAAGTGGATGGATTTTTCACAGGGCATGTTTAAGACCAGAATGGCACAAAGACCACCATCCTTTGCAGGTCCTACTCCTACAACAGTTTCTCTAACTAACCCACAAAAGAGAGACTTAGATACTTCATCTGAGGATGAATCAGGCTCAGATGAGCACTTCTTGGCCTATTCATCCCAGATCCACTTGCTAGCACAAGAGGCCGCTGATGATGAAGATTCCTTTTTCTCCTAACTCCCCTGTTGAAAAAGCTTTACCTTGGTAATCTATTATTAATAAGATGAAGCATTTGGCATGAAAATCAAAGCAGATTTCTGAAGTTCAAAAGAGGTAATATAACCACTTGTAAGTTAGCACCCTGCTGCTGCAGCTGTACCTCTACCACCTATTCTGGAAGTTTTACTTGATGCCTTTGCATCCACCTCCACTGTACCTGACTCTCAATCACCAGCCCCTAAGAAGCCTGACAGGTTTTACAAAGGAACTGAAATCTCTGTACAAAAAACTGTGTCAGACCTTTCTGTTTTCTGTGTCTACAAACTAGTCATCTAAGTTACTTCCTGCTGCCAATGCTCTGCCTTCAGATAAAGACAGCAGGTCAATGAACAGCGTTGGGGAAAAGGTTTCTATATTCTCGACTCCGGCTTTTAAAGCTCTGAATTATCAGAAGTAAGTGACTAAATACTTATTGTCTATCATGGGAAACTTAAATAAAATATTGTCCTCCCTGACGAATCTGCCAGTAAACAAAAGACCTTATGTATGGTGGCTCAGGCTTCCCAAGTGACTAGGCACAGCATAAACTGGGGCTATGCTCCAGTGGAAGATTCCTCTAGGGCAGCTGCTACAAGTTCTGTAATCTTGAGATATGCATAGTTAAATTTCAGCCCCACCCAGAGGATATTAAGGCAAAACTGTTAGACTCCTTTTCTGCACTGGATGCTACTTGTTTTTACAATCATTTATAGGAATAACACAAATTTATGAAGGACTGTAGACAGATCTTTATTACTTCTGCACCAGTATACCAAATTAGTTACCCTGAAAACTCACTTCTTTTGCTTGCAGGGACTCTAGGCCTTCTCATAAGGTCAAGAAAATGTCTAGAAAAAGTCTCCAGGGCATTCAGACTGGGGATTTAGATCGGAGAGGCCTCCCTACCCAGGTAAGTCAGCCTGACTATTCTATGTCCCCCCCCCCCCCACACACACACACACACACACACACACACTCACACAAGCTCCTCGGTTTAATTCTACTCATATCCAAAAGGATCACTTCATCTCTAAAAAGCTGACTACTCATTATTTCAAACAAATGGGTTCTTTACATTATTCAAAATGGATACAAAGTGACTTAATAAAAGATTCTTCCATTCATCCGTTGGCATCCTTCCTCCTCCTAATCAGATACAATTGCTCCATCCCATCAGTCAAACCTTGCTTGAGCAAAGCACACTTTAACCAGTGCCTCCACAATATGTTGAAAGAGGGTTCGCTTTAAGACTATTTCTCATCCCAAGAAAAGAAGTAGACTGGAGAACAAGAACAGATCTCTCCAGTCTCAACATGTTTCTGTATGTCCCATCTTTCAACATGTTATCCCTACAGACTCTGCTACCCTTCATTCTTCCTCAGGCATTTCTGATGACTTTGGATCTCAAGGATGCCTATCTCCACATAACTATTCACTCTGCTTACAGGAAATTCCTGAAGTTTTCTACTGGCTCATCACACTTTCTCTGCTTTGCAGTTTGGACTTTCTACAATCCCCAGTGTCTTTACCGAGTGTCCCACTCTTGTCATAGCTTACTGCAGGTCTCAGGGAATCCATTTTTTCTCCGATTTGGATGACCTGCTAATATGGTCTTTTTCTCAGCAGGTACTCTTAACTAATGGAAACATCTCCCTGTTCCTGCTTCAGGGCTTATGGTTCACAATGAAGTTAATGAATTTCACAATGTAACCAACCTTAGACCTGGTCTTCTTGGAGTGCAGAGTGAATACCAAACTCATGCAGGCTTTCCTATAACCAGACAAAGTACAAAGCCTAACCAGTTACTTCCTTTCCCATCTTCCTCTTCAGTCATGTACTGTAAGGGAGATCCTCAGATCAGGGGTTCATCGTAGCAACCATCCCCACGGAGCTCATTTGTTTGATTCCATATGAGGAAGATGCAGTGGTACCTGAAATACACCTGGTATCAACATCCTCATCCCCTGGATACAAGATTCCTCTCCTGCCTTGCCTGAAGAAGGAGATCCTATGTTTGATATCACAGATAAAACTCAGCCCGGGACTACCCTTCAAACTGCTGAGCCTGCTACAGGAGCTGCACAGAGAGACATCAGATGATCTATGGGAATATTGGACAGACAACCTATCAGTAAGTAAAAACTCACCAATGCCTATATCATATCTCTGTCCACACAAAGCATGTCTATTATTTCATGCACAGCAAAGTTCTTATGCCAGCAAGTGCCACTTCGCACATCTAGCAGGACAGCCAAAATGAGCACCACACAATGAGAAACAGCTAAGCTGGCAATTAAAGCAATCATCCTTGTGGACTGCTAAGTGGATAGAAAGGGCAGAACTTCCACTTTTATAAACCATGTGCATATGACGAAAATGCAGATTAAAAATTCACTGGATCACACAAAGGCAAGAATGGCATCTTATTTGCATAACTCAGACCAGGTTTTTCAAACTGTCCACCATTTACATTGCATTGCTGACTGCATGCATTTTTCTCAAACTGCTTCTACAGCTCTGCATAAACACAACTGCTGTTTGTGAATCACAGCCAAGCTGTGCTTGTTCACAGCCCATGCACATGCCTACTGCAATTATGTTAATGACAACGAACACTGACTTTTATGACTAATAAACATTAAAGAGGTTTCTTTTGACATCTGCTATGATTATTCAAAACTTATCTTACACTGACTTCAGTTTAGGATTGAAGTATATATATATATATATATATATATATATATATATATATATATATATATATATATACTAGCTGTACCCGCCATGCGTTGCTGTGGCTCAGTCTGGTTAAATGGAAAAGAAAGAAAAGAGAAAGCGCACGTTTCTAATATGTTTAATTTCACAATGCTTGTGGGTATACAATATTTTTTGTTGTTCCATTGTCTGTGCAGATATTGAGATTGGTTTGCCGACTCTAGAACACGCAACATATAATTGTCCATGTGAGAAGCAATCCGTGTGTAGATCTAAACCGCACAATTCTAAAGATTGGCCCTGAGCTTTGTTGATGGTGATTGCAAATGCCAATCAAATTGGGAATTGCAATCTCTTAAATTGAAATGGCATATCCATTGGAATCATAGGAATGCAAGGAATGAGGACATCTTCACCTTTGAAAGGTCCTGTCAAGATTGTTGCTTCTATGACGTTGCTCATTAATTTTTTTACTGCAAGCCACGTGCCGTTGCAAAGCTTTGGCTGGTTGATATTTCGCAACATGATAATTGGCACACCGATTTTCAATTGCAGTACATGAGGTGTCATCCCTGACAGATCGAGTGAATTCAAAAATTCTTTTGGATAATTAACCGCTTCATCTGCTTCCATAACAGTGTTGACAGACATGTATGTGACTGCCTCACTTTGACTGTTAGGCTGAATAATATTTTTAAGTTCATAGACGTCTTTGTTCTTGGCCACAAGAATAGCTCGTTCAGTCAGCCAATCGTGATTCTTATAATTGGTTTGAATATTGGGAAATACTTTTTCAACCAATTCTTCTTTTTACGTCACTAAATTGCAGAAGTTATGAGGCAATGAAATTCGTCCTGAGGTCAGATCAACCGGCACCTTTCCGTTCCCAATTTCCAGCAATTGATGTGAGAATATCTCAGCTGATCGATCGTTTTGCAGCTGGACATGCATATTTGTAGTTAATTTTAACATCTTTACATGTTGCCACAAAGTGGAGTATTTCAGGCAAGTATTTATTTCGTCCGCTGGTGTCAATCGAGGAGAATAAAGCAGATCTGAAGCTGCAGAACGCGATCGCCGTACTCACAACCGTGCATCATCATGTCTGGCTGTACATCTCTCTGCTGCTTCCTCTGCATGTATTTGAGCCATTCTTTGTCTGTTTCACTCATTCACTGCTTCCCATTCTTCCTCAGTTTGATTTGCAATTACTCGTCACACTGCTTCCGGAGCACGAGTACGACAATCTAAGTTTGATCTTCTGCGAGGCATTATTTGGATGAACTAAAGCAGATCGATTGCACTGAAAAAGATGAAAGAAAGTTATAACAAAAACATATAAAATTGCATATTTGCATACAAATATATAGAATCCATAGTAGGTATATAAAAACATGTGCGTATTCAAATGCAATGTGTGACATCTATATAATAGTAGGTATATAAAAACATGCACGTATTCGAATGCAACATTGTGTGAAAATTTCAAAGCAATCGGTGAAGAACTTTCGGAGATTTAAGATTTTGAACAAACAAACATTTACATTTTTATTTATATATATATATATATATATATATATATATATATATATATATATATATATAAACTAATGCACCATTCTTGTTATGAACAAATTAAGGAGTAGTAGTAGATATATCAGCTAAAGAGTATTTGTTAATATTTGTTCGAGTCACAGGCCATCCAAATGACTCTAACAGAGTATAGAACAATAGACAAGTTTAGTTAGGATGCATTTTTTTTTTGTTTAGTTGCTGCTGAAGATGCAGATATTATTCTAACTTTTATATTTTATAGCTTCACTCCAATTAATTTCTTCATGACAGTTATAGAACAGCAGTCCATATCTTCACAAGGAGAGAGAAGGTTAGTGATTATGACAGAGTTTAGATTCTTTTAGAGTGATAAAGATCTTTGTACCAGTGGATAAAAATATTATAGGATTGGGAGTGCATCAGATGAGATTTAATATTGTTTTGCTTTAGAAGTTTGATTAATGGCTAGAACTCTCTTTGTTTTCCCAAAGTCTTTAAAGTGCAGTTGTCAAATTTTATATTATTTTTCCATGTTTAATAGAGATTTAAACTGAGCTGCCTTCAGAACTAATTATTTATCTAGGTAAGAAAGAAATTTCATGATAATTGAGCTAATTAAAGCAGCAAGATTTGCAAGTAATGCTTTAGCAGTTACCCTGTAGGGTCTTTCAACTCCTGATGAAAGTCCCTCTTGTAGATTTCAAAACTGAGGAATCCAATTAGTTAAAATGTTATTACATCACATGCTTTTGCTTTGTCTAAGACTTGAAGAATTCTTATTTTTGCTCATTTCCCATTTTGAAAGTCAACAATTTTCTTAAGAACCCATGTGCTTGTTTTAATAATAATTCTTGTGGGTTTCTTCTATATTCAAACTCCCATTATTATTATTCAGAGTATTTTCTAGAAATTTAATCTGCGAGGTTTGATTTTCTATCAAACATTTCAATATTTCTGTTTGTGTTAAACTATTGTCTTGTGCCAAGTTTTGTTTGAAAATTGTCAATTTTCATAGTACATTCTTGTAAAGATGTCAATACCTGTTGAAAGTCTTTCTTTGAGGATATATTACCATGAGTAGATTTTAGAGAACTCATCTGAATAATTCAAGTGAAATGGTAAGGAAAAAATTTGACAGGAAAATCTTTATTTTTTTCTAGTTTCTTTTGATAAAGCTCTCAAACTTGTTCTTAAACACTATTACTTCCTTTTTTTACTAATTCATGTCTCTTTTCATGAAAAAACAGTTTGAACAGCAGAACTCTTCATTAGTACTGCTATGTGTTTGCCATCTTGGATCCCTTCTTCATCTATTTTGTTTTGTCTTAAATTTTTGTAGTATATATTTGAATTTCTTAGTTTTTAGTTTCTAATTCTATTGTGCTTATTAGCTATTTTAACCGTGGATTAAAAAAAACTAGTATCAGATCAGTTTTACTGCTAATGTCACTTTCAGATTTTCTAGTTGTAGCCCATGGATTAGTTTACTTTGTATTATTTTATTTTGATTCATTATTGTAATTTAAATATATCTCATTTTAGGATGCTTGAATTAGGTAGACTATGTTGTTTTAGATTTAGTGTATATGCATATTTTATGTGTGCAGTAGGTTGAAGTATCTTTTTTATCACTAAAGTGAATTGAAGTTCTGATCCATTTTTTACTTTATTTCTAGTTTCCTTTTTTTGGGGTGGGGGCATTTGCAGATTTATTTATAGATTTTGGTTTGGTGTTGTTTCTGGAGGTCTATGATATGTTCGTGCTGTGAGTGTATTTTGTGTATGCAATGTGCCTTTTTAGTTGTTTCAATGTATGTAATAAATGTGTCAGATTTAAGCTGTGTTTGTAGAAGTAATGATATGAATAGAGTGAGCATAAGTTGCTACTGGCAATTGGCATAGATAGAGCAGCAATAAACAAAAGATAATAACACTCCAGGTTTGAATAAACATTTTATTACACTCCTATAACTTCAGTCCATGTTAGGATAAATACATTTACCTTAATAGCAGGATGAAACGGTATGGTACCAACATTTATTAAAAGATATGTTATTGCCTCTCTGCCATCGTCATCATCATCATCACAAAATGTATCACCACTCTGGCAACATAGCAACAAACTATCAACATGCTTGCAACATCCATTGGTTCCAGACCTCACAGCAGCAGCAGTCATCACTCATATTCTTGTTTTCTGCAGCAGTATTCACCATGCATATAAATTGCAAATACCATCATATTTGACACAAAATACAATTTATTTGGTAGACTTTTTTGTCTAATCTGCTTAACAAAACAGAAAAACCCTGAAATATTTTATTCTTTCAGTATTAATAAAGAAAACAAGATACAAGGGTATGGTGAGTTTTAATGTTGCCCAGCATGCAAATGTCTAAAACTGCATAATATTTAATCTATATAAATAGTGGCTTCCTTTGCTGGGTGGTATTCATAGTCCCACAGTTTGCATTTGCACAAGGATAGACTGCAAATTGTGCTGCTGCACCTGTATATAAATATATTAAGTATATTAGTTAATGATAACATCAAGTAAGCACTGCTACATGCAAGAAGTTCATCTTAGAAATACAAACTATGCAGGCCATAAACTTTATGCTTTGGCCCCCACCTCACTGTACCTTGAATGTGATGGCTGGGTGTGAGCAACCATTTTGTATGTGCATCAACTATTTTGCAAATACTACAGAAACTTTTCCAAAAGATGACACATATACATGAATTTTACCCGATTAGATGACCTCTAGCTCACATTAGCCAGTGCAAATGAATTTAACCTTCATTCAGTTAGCATAGTATTATTTGGTCAGCAAGCATTCCTAAAAAACCTTTCTTTGTCAAATACATTTACAGTGATATATATGTATTGGATATAAGCACCATTCAGCACAGCTCACTCACAAGAAGTTATTTTACTCCCATTGAAATGGATCCACACTCTTGTAGTGGTGTACTTCATAAAACTTAGCTCAGCTCAGCTTCATTTGCAAAGTACGTTTGTAAATACCCCCAGTTTATTCCACATTTAATTCCACCATATTCAACTGAGCTGAGTTGCTTTTGTCTCCAACAGTCTAAGTAAAGAGCAAACAAATTAAAATGATTGAGTAACACAGGGAATAGTCAACAACTAGTAGAATTAGAAAAACACCCATATTTTGCAATTTATTAAGATCTTCTGGACAGAAGCATATATTTCCCTGTAAGATATGAGACATTATTTTTTTACAATCTTAAGAATGCTAGGAGTAGAATGCCAATTTTGACAATAGTGTGCATATATTTTGGTACTTTGTGGCCTTTACTTACATTGATAAGAATTAAACATAAGTAGTCCAGCAGTATAAAATGAATCAGCAGATGATGGTAGCAGTACATAACTAATTACATGGTTGCAATGAGTTATTAGAACAGTTATAATAACAGTCAAAACACTTTTACAATATCTACTACTAAATGGTTGTAATATAGGTATCATGTGCACAAGTCTGGTTTAATTGTGGGCCACAATTACTGCTTTCAGGTTACAACATGCTATAGCTTCAGGTGTCAAGACACTGAAGAGATGACTTGTGAAGAGAGCCACATCATAATGAATGGCCTCAGGACATATGGAAAATGTATGTTTGTGAAGGGGGGGGTCAAAGCAGGTAGAGAAAGCTAAGACATGGAATCAAGAAGTGGGTGACATCAATGTTGTAGTGGTAGGGGCAATACATTAACATAGTGTAGAAAAAAAAGAAAATGACCTAGGAGAATGTGCAAGGGTCAAGGTCAGACCAAATGCAATTGCCCACAGCAGCAATGGTGTGGGCCCTTCCACATTCCAAACATTAGCACATGATAAGGAGTATCTTCTCATTATACAGGAGGATGAGTATGATTTGGATGATGATGATGTCACAGGTATCATCAGAGATGATGTGGACACCAGTACTTTCAGATCACTGCAGTATGGAAGGTTAGTACATATGTGATGGCAGTACTTCATGCTGCCATATACTGCTCATGATAACTGTGTACATATAACTCATTACATTTTCCATTTTCTGGTGCCCCATCTACATCAGGCATGCAAGAATGTTTACACTGTTTATATGATAAGTGTTTGCATCACACGTTTATATATAAATAATTTTTAGCTATTAAAGGTCTCAACATATCATAATTTATTCTTTCACAGGCTTGGCACTAGAAAAATATGCTTTCACTGAGCCAACACAAAAGACTTAAGTTGAGATTGGCTGACAGCAATTCCATTACTCTAATATTCATGACACAGTCTGAGTAAAAGAGCACACAGTTACAAAGTGTACTGGAAGGACCACCCTTACCCTAAATTCGGTACATGACTATATAAGCAGAGGCACAGGTTCACACAATCAATGGAATGAGAACATAACATTGCAACCAGAAGAGGGAGGACACCACATACCTCAACACAAACCTGTTGTAAACAACATTCAGAAAGAAGCAATTATTTTTGAGTTAGCAGTACACACTTAAGGTTGTCAGGAAAAGGCATATCTCACAGCTAGCTCTGGAGGCACACAAGGCCTTGGCTTCTCAGCAGCAGATGTGCTGTGACACTGTTCGGGCACAGGCCACTGCCACAATATGTCAGGCAGAGATAGTTAGCATACTGCAGTGTATAAGCAAGGAAATTCATCACTACATGGGAATAGTGGAGGCCAGAGACTTTGCCACGATGATCCTCATCTGGAGAATGGTGGCACACAGCATCCATGTCTGCTTCAGTGTGCATACTAGTAAAGACATAGCAGACTCCCATATAAACCACACTTGGCTGTTGACAGGGAATTGCTAGTATACATGGGTCAGAGTAGACCACACTCCACATGAATTTGAATGTAGTGCTATAAGGACTACGGTGACATAACAAAAAGGAATGCAAGCAGGACTTGTCAGCCTTCCATGATACTTGGTCGAACCTCATAATCAATGTCTGAGTCCCACAGCATTGTCACATCAGTGTCTAGAAGTTCCCCTGCATCCAGGAAGTCACAGCATTGCAGTAACTGAGCATCAGTCTCTCATTCCAGCACTTACTCATGATGATTAGGACCATCATCCACACTATCACTAGAGGACATTTTGTATAACACCTTAGGTATATAATTGCATTGCAGACCACAATGATAAAACTCATACAACGTTTAATTTCGGCCATGGTTATAAATGAAGAGCTACTTTAAATATAAAAAAGGGGAAAATAAGAAAAAAAAAAATAAAACAAAATGTGAGTGGGGCTTTTAATTTGGTTCTGCAAATATTACTTGAAATAGTATTTAGTGGGTACTCCAGAGGGGATGTTCCATGGAAGGCCCATGGACTTACATGTGAAGCTGACATTGTTGCCAATGCACCCTCAGCACTGCACAAATGAGGGCTATTTACTAGTTTTGATGACACACAGGATTGTTTTTGATGAAAGAACTAACTAATCTGATGTACTGTCTCGTTTAAGCAAGTACCACACAGCAATGATCAACATTACACATGCAGGACATCTTATGACAGGATGAAATCAATGTTCAGCAAAACAAATTAGTAGTACTCACCCAGTGGTCACTTTGCAGATGAATGAATGGCTTTGATGTTATATCTGAAAGAGAGTAAAATGACACCAGGACACACAGGAAAGGTAGCATACAATTTTTCTGTTAGAAAACCATGAACTATTCATAATCTCTCAAGTGAAAACAAATATTTTCTATATGTTGCAATACACATTCCTTTATGTTACCATTTACAATGCAACTAGAAAAAGTGACAGATACTGAGCAGTCCTCCTTCACCCAAAAAATACATTTGAATAACTTTATATGAGCAAAATACCTAAATGAGTCCTTACACTTCTCTTTATATCTTTATCGTTAACACTACAGTTGACAGTTAGGCATCAGAGTGGAGGAATGACTAATAAAACACATGTAGCAAGAAATTAATTAAGTAGAAAAGTAATTTCTTTAAATAATAATGACACTGTCTGATGTACAGTGACAATAGGCCATGCACCAAACAACACAGCCCTCAGGTAACACAACATACATAAAGTTTAATCTATTTGATATTACAGAAAAGGTACCACTGCCTGAATGTCACGGCACATAGTTATGGACTAGATGCTGTCTCTTTGCCTGTACAGCTGTGTGCCATGCACAAGCCTCATATGTGGGGTGCCATGATACTGCTGTCAGATGGCCACCATCACTGTCATCACTGGTGGAAGGAACAATACCAGGAGCTGCACTACAATCCTTGGGCAGTTGGGTACCAAACCAATGCACAATCATGCTGTGCAGAATGCAATACGCAGTAAACATTCTGCATGTAGTGAAAGGGTTATACTGAAGGACACCCCCAGGCTTAGCCTAGAAATTAAATCCAGAAATGGATTTTCAGCAGGCCAAACACTCACTCAAGGACAATCTATGTCAGGGACAGGGCAGTGTTATAGTGTTCCTCAGCAGCTCCTCTAGGGCTACATACTGGTGTCATCAGTCAAAGTTTGGGGGGTAGCATACATCACCTGGAAAATTAAAATGGGGGAAGACATAACAAAAAAGGAAAACTTAGTAATAATGAATGCATTTTTGAAATTATTCCTACACAAATTACTGTGAATGCAGAAGTTTTCACTTACCAACAAGGTGAACACAGGATAACCTACCACGCAGGAAGAGATAGCAAAGTGAGTTTGAGTGCCAGATATAAGACTCATGGGTACTGCCAGGGTGCAGGGACAAAATGTTGGTGATGCACCCCCATGCATCACACACTACTTGGCAGCTGATGGAATGGTAGCCCTTCCTGTTTCAATACGACTCCCCCTGTGGTCCAGATAGGGCCCTAATAAAAATATGGGTGCAATCTATCACTCCAAGTACCTCAGGAAAACATGCCAACCTACAGAATATACTCATGGATCTGTCCCAGTCCTGAGTTGACACTGGCAGATAAATATACTGATCCACACATAGTAAGAGTATGGAAAAGAACTACTGAAGTATCTTCAAGACAGAAGCCTAAGAAATCCCTAAGGTGTCCAGAGTTTCTTTCTGGAAGGCCCCCGTGGTTAGTGTATTGAACACTATACTTACCCTGGTATCCACAGGTATAGGTAGACCACCCAAACCCCAGGCCTAACTCATGGGCCACACAAACTCACTAAAGCCCTTACTATACCCTACCCACTCTAAAGCTATCAAGAATTTCTTTGTCAGCAAGGTTAAAATGAGTCAATCTTTGCCTATTTCTGTGCCTTCTCTGCCAGCGAGCACCGCTGTACACCTGCAGTTTTGGTGCAGCCAAGACAAGGAGCTCACATAAGAAATGGCCAAACTGCTAACTACAGTAAGCATCTTCGCCAATTGCAAAGTCAATAGAAAAGATGTGACTTTGGCTTTTTATAAGGCTTGTGCATACAGTTCAGAGGAAGACAAAAACTGACTACAAATCCCAAAAACAGGTGGAAAATGACCTCGTCTACATAAGTTTGTCACACAGATTTAAGGCACTCCTGATTTACATCTCATTACTGTCTCATTTGCATTTTTTTCCTTTAAGCTTACTAAACTGACTGTGCCTAAGCACAGTATGCCTGTATGAATCACAACAAGGCTAAGCTTTGTCACAGGATCCACAAAATCATGCTACAACTTAGCAAAATGACTATGAATACAATCAAAAAGTCATTTTCCCCTCATTTCTTGACAAGGCAATGTCAGTAACATTAATACAATGCCTGATACAGGGACATTTAGTTCAGCCCTATATTAGTTAAGGTGTAGAAAACTGCCCATACCTCAAAAAGTGACATTTAGTTCAGCCCTATATTAGTTAAGGAGTAGAAAAGATACCTTAGCAAATCTATTTATTTCCTACTGGAAGTAATTCTTAGTGCTGGTTTTTGAAACACAATTACCTGGATAAAAAATGATGAAACACTTCAAGGATAATAACTCTGCTTATTATCTTAAATTATTTTTAATTGTAAGCATGCACATTACAATTATGTGCAAATAAATGCTGGCCCATATTCATAAAGATTACCACAAGGTACACATGATGTGTACATCTTGTGGAAACCTTTTTAATTTCAAAGACAGGCCTAACACAGTGCTGCTGTATAAAGGCACGTAGCACCAAGTCAGTCTGTATCTGTGGCTATGCTAATGAAGCAGACCATGGGACAGCCATATGCTAATTAGCCATGTGCTCCCTCCCTCAGGACTATCTCAGGAAAGTCATCTAAACAATCTCTTGGCCTTCCAGTTGACATGGCTGCTTCTTGCACCTTGTCTTAGTATGGACATGTTCACCATTTATGGTAGAGGTAAGTGCTGGGATATTCAGTGGTAAGGTAGGGTTAGGAGGTGTGTGCATGACTGTATGAGACTATATGCGTGAGTGTGGATATTCCTGGGAGGCCCACAAGTTACTGAGGGGTCAGGAAGTTATGTGTGGATGTGTGTGTGTGTGTGTGTGTGTGTGTGTGTGTGTGTGTGTGTGTGTGTGTGTGTGTGTGTGAATGGATGAATAGATGAGTGTGTAAGTGTGATTGGGTAGGCAAAGAAGCTTTGTCCATGTGTGGTTGTGTGTGTGTGTGTGTGTGTGTGTGTGTGTGTGTGTGTGTGTGTGTGTGTGTGTGTTTGTGTGTGTGTGTGTGTGTGTGTGTGTGTGTGCGCGCGTGTGCACACGTGCATGTATATGTTTGTAAGTGGGAGAGTTGGGATGGTAGTCATGCTTCAACATTTCTCTAGGCTAATTAGCAGAGCCTGCAGCAGTGGGTTGGGGGATCACTAGCCACCAGAGAAAATTACAGGTACATGGGTCAGGAGGACCACTAGCCACAAAGGAGTACTATTACGTATGTGGGATGGTTGAGCACTAGACACCAGGGAAAACTCTACATTTTTGTGCCATAATGGCAAAATGACAGCTATAAATTCATACAGATGCAGAGAGGAAAATCCTGCGCATATCTAAACAGTCCTACCTTAGTTTGTGATTTATTGATCTTTACTGTTAAAAAGAAGTTTGACTGCGAGTGATTGTGAGCAGAAGCTATTGCATGCCTTCACACACAGTGTAAAGGAATTACAACTTTTGTCAGGTTTGCATAGCTTGTTTGGTCAGAACAACTTTACTGTAGTTAATTTATTATTTAGTTGCATATTGTTGGTGTGATTTTTTTGTCATAGAAGTTGATTTAAGTTCTGTTTGAATTCTGCAGTTACTGTTTTTGATTATTCTTTTCTTTTACCATCCCCAGGATTCACGAAGCCTCCATGTAAGAGTTATAACTCTTACACGGAGGCTGCAGTTAAACGGAGTGATGTCAGCATGCTTTGCATATTCATGAGAGCATGCTGAATCACACCTAAGTCTAACACGGTCCGTGTAAGACAGTAGGGGCGTGTCCGTAGGCTGAGCCCTGCAAGCGGACATGCCCCCAGAAGTGTAAAAGTGCCCAAAGTAAACACCCACAACAGAGTCCTCGGAAATGTGAATAAACACAACACAACACATGCCCCCACAGACTATGAACATAAAATATATATAAATGAACATGTTATATATTTTTTTAAATTGTAAAGATGTTTAACCTTGAGTGCGCGTTTGCAGGCGTGCCGTAGCGCAGCTACAGTTAGCAGTCAGTGGGAAAGCATATAAGAACTAAATATGCAAAATAAGCCAGGAAGCAATAGCATAGCGTTAGAGATGTTGGCTGAAGAGCAGGCATTCATGGTTCGAGCCCCCACAACACCAATTTTTTTTTCAGAATAAGCAGGAAACAAGTCCCTGACAAATATGTACACATAAAACCCCAATATATGTAAAATGTAATGAAATAGCCCATTTATATTGAAGACATGTGAGGTAACAAAAGAAGAAAAAATGCCAGATGTGCTCATAGCTGAGCTACAGTTTAACAGAGTGAGTGCATGTGCCTGTAGATGAGCAGTGGTTTAACTGGTGCAAAATGAGTGCCCGTAGCTGAGCAGTGGTCTAACACGCTAAATCTATGTGCCCCTATCTGAGCTGAGCGTAATATGCGTGCCGATAGCCAAATGAGGCTTAAAGCAGCGTACCCCGTTTGCGCGGAGCTGCGCACCGCGCAAACAAGCTAACCGACAGGCAACGTTGAGCAAGCCGTATCAATACTGCCTTTACACAGACACACCCCTCAGCATGTCTAGACAGTCATGAAAAATAAAAAGCAGTGGCCAGGTTCGAACCCAGGATACTATACACCATAGTCAAGGTACAGAACCAATAAGCCATGACAGCAGTACCTGTAAATGCAATAATAGCTAATATATAGGAATGAATACAAACTAGAGCATGACAATGCAGGTTTACTGAAGTTGATACAATTCCAAAATGGACAATCACATATATGTGCGGGAAAAACGGACTATATAAGCCCCATAGGCGGGAATACACAGCATAAACGATTGTAGAACTGACCTGCAGGAAGAATGACAGGAGTAGGAGAGGGTAGTCACTTTCGAGCACAGAGGTGAGGTGTTGAGGAGTCCAGGTACATGGTCTGGCTCCTAGTCCATAATCATGAGGCCCAGCTCATGCAGGGCCAGGTCCTCTGGGGAGCATACAGGGCTGAGGCGTGGGACCGGTTGGCTCATGATCTCACCAGTGCCACAGGGATTCCAAGGACTGGTGAGCAGGTCCATCACCACCATGCGGACCTGAAGAGACGCAAGCAGGACCAACTGAACCTTTGGATCCAGGAGGCCCGGCAAACACCCAATGCCCCACTACTGAGTAAGTAACATTTAATTATGTATGTAAGAAATTAAACTAGCTGATATTATGGAGATGTGTATTCCAATATTACTTCATTTATATTACAGCTGCAGGTGTCCGTTCTGCGAACCGCAGAGCCTATGGCGATAGGCTGGTGCGGTTGCGCCACCAGGCAGGTCAGTAATCCACTACCAGTAACTGTAAAGAAATATAAAAGTATGACAGTCAGCAAAAGAGTGCAGTGTAGTCAGTAAGGAATAAAATCTGCAAGTAACAGTGTGAAAGTGTATGCAAGTATTGCTTGATTACAAAAGTGTGTTTCAGCCTGTAAGTTTAACCTAAACATGAAACTGTCCAACATATATTCTGAAATAAAAATGCCCTGCCTGTAAGAAAATAGTACACAACCTGCAGCAGGCTGAAAAGTATAGCTGCAGAAGATGATGAAATCACATGTGTGAAATATATCCCTGTGGAAATACTGAAACATGACAGAAGTGAGACTGCTGGAAAGGATTGTAATAACTACTGGTAAAACATGTCAATAAAGCCTAGAAGTACCATCCTGAATAGTAAAATGAAAGCAAGTGAGAGAGTGTGAGAAAGTGTCATGAATCCAGCAATACAGTAGTAATAACCCCTGAATAAAGTATACTGCAGTCAAGACAGAATGAAATGCATGTGAGATTCAAAACCAAACAGCAAAATCTGTTCAAAGTGTTGCTGCATCTGGAATGTGTATCCCAAAATCAGGATATGTTGCTCTCAGTCTGCAATATGCAGATAGGATGTTTGTCTGATATACCAAACATCCACACTTGTCTACAGCTATATAAAGCAAATGTAGCAGGATGATGTAGCTGAACAAAGCTAGATATGAATGTGTATGAAGAACCATAAAATGTATATTGATGTTGCAGTAACAGTCCTATCACCAAGTTGAAATAGTTATCATATAGGAAACTGTAGTTAGAACAGTAGTGTGTATATAACTGTAGCTATTAGAAATGTACAGCATATGTATTGTTATTCGAAGGTGTTAATATTACTTTCTTCACCCTACCCTATAACCACATATAACCCATTCCACGTGAAAATGGTATGTGCAATCACAATTAACACCCCCGGACGTTTGTCCTGTTGGGTCATATATATTTGCATGTCTGTTGATGCATCTGCCCTGTTCATACATCCACACCTGATGGCCTGTTGCCATCAATTAACCCTGCATGTTGTTGGACTGTGTATTTCTGTTCAAATTATGCATGTGTTATGAACGCTGTTCAATGGTGTGAATATTTGGGTGTTTGGTTAATGGGAATACTAATGCATGCTGTTACAACTAATTGTGAATGGTATTATATGTCACTAACCCAAACTGTCATGACATAATGCAAAACATAGTACGACAGGGAAGGCGGGTTCCAGCAGACCCACCTCTCCCACCTCAGCTGGCGAGTGCACCTGGCACTAGTGCTGAGTCCGGACCCTCCTCCGGTGGCCCTGTGCCACCTGCAGGTGGAAGCGCTGCAGGGGATGGGGCTCACCCCCCCCCCTCTGCAAGTGTGGCCGGAGGAGAACCACCACTCACCCTCCGTAGCGTCCGGACTGTGGTGCGTAGGGAGATTCGGGACTCTGTTCTCGAGCCCCTACGCCAGCTCGAGGTACGGGTGGTGCAACTAACGGGCATGCCTGTTGCCCCGCCTACACAGCCCCCAGCACAGCCCCATCCTGGGCAGTGAAGGAACAGTGGCAACTGCCTATGGGTGGGGATATCAGTTCCACTGTTGCCATCTGTGGGCTCATGAGCTCTGGATATCCAAACCTCTGTCCCCGTCAATTGCGTAACCCCCCCACATGTGTCATACACCGCCTCTGTATGCGTCTTGTTTGTCTTGTCTGTTTACCTACCCAACCTACCTCCCCAGCTGTACCGACTTCCTTCACCTGACATACCACTCTCACCTGAAAAAAAAAGGGCACTCTGTACCCACAAAAAATTACGCCCCATACATAGCTGCCCATTCCGCACACATGTCTACTGGACATGGAACCTATCAATTACAATTGGCTGTACAACAAGTATTATTGTTGTCCTGACACCTCTCTCAGGGGTGGAAGGTTTCAAATGTCACACCAAATTACATACATATGCACAGCTGTTGCTGATGAAGAAATGGGCAGCTATGGGCCTTACCTACATCCCTCCTGCACATCCCAAGCTTGTTTCCCTACTGTCTTACCCTCTTTGTGACCCCTTTTTCACCACTTTCCTGTCTCCCCATTTTCTTTTCTTTCAAAGAAAATAGCGCGGGTGTGCGCAAGAGTAAGCACGTTTAAGCGGTTGTAAGCGGGTGTGCGTGGAGCTAACCGCCAGTGCGCATGCGTGAGCTCCGAGCAAACCAGCGCTAACCCGGTTAAAACTGCTTAAACGTGCCTTAGTCACTTTGATTGACAGGTCCTGTACTCAGCTCAAAAGCAAAATAAAATCCCACTGTGAGTCCCAAACCCAGGACCTTGGAAACAGTAGTCTGCATGACTTATCACTAAGCCATGACTCTTATATAAGAACATTGTGCTAAAATAAATATATCATGTAATAGTAGGAATGAATGTAAAGGGAATATAGATGTGTAGTACACAAAGCATGCCATTTAAAATTACTATCAAAACTAGTGGATTTCCATAATAGTAGTGTGTGAACAGAAACAGCCATGCTAGTTGGAAGCTAGTAGGTAATAATGTCACTATAGCACCTTGCAAGCCACACACATAATCACAGCAGGATAAGCACTGCCCATACCCCACAACCTCTTACAGGAACACATCTGGACCAAGTAATAAAATATGTGAAGCAAAGGCCCAAAACCAGGGACACATTACAAATAATGTTACAACAAACGCAGACAGTTCAGAGAGTAACAGGGTCTGCACTTTGTGGGATGTTTGGAAGGGTATGCAGTCTGAAACTTGAATGTTTGTCACCATATTCTGACTTGAGCCCAGAGTGACTTGCCAGAAAAAGGTGTGCATGAGATATTGACCAAAATATGAGGCAGAAATGTGGACAACCTGCAAATATCTGTACACATGACGGGTCTGACACCACCATATTTGAATAGTTAAGAGCCTAGACATGGCAACAGTGAATGACTTACAGGGATGCCCCACAGACCCCATGTGAAATGTACAAACAGTAGGCAGAAAGGTGTAACACATGCAATGGTAACTATGGAGTCCTGAAAGTATTCATCACTTGCATGGCAGAAAAAGTGTAGTAATACATATGCTCATGCTAACCCACAGTCACAACTGCAGCATACCAGACATTTTAATGGGTGTACCCCACTGATATGTACCATTCCATGAGGCACATAACAGATGAACCTGAAAGTCTCTGGGGCCTTCTCAGCAGCATACTCAAATACCCTAATAGATGTCAAGGCCCACACCATGGCCAGAGCACACTGCATGCTGTAACACCCTAGCAGATATAGCAAGCATTCCAAGGTGTGAATGTACATGGAAAATAGGAAAGCTACAGCAGCACACTACAGTCAAGACACCTAGCAGGCATACAAGTAGTGACTGTAAAGGGCAACTATTGAAGCCTTAGCAACAAAGTGCAAGCAAAAGTGAAAGGAAAGCACACACACACACATTAACAGTAGTAGTAGTTGTAGGTGTCAGTGTACATACACAGTTAGTACAGGAAACTGGAGAAATGAATGGAGGAATGTTAATCTACAACACACCTGGAAATATGAGAGAGATACCAACCTTTACACTCACAGAACATTGTCCACAGCATAACAGCATGGTCCCTGCCCTTAAAATCTGAAAGGGCTATGCCTATCTCACATACCTTTTATAGCACTGTTCTGAAATCACAGTGAGAACTGCAATCAGTACACAACTGGCTGCATGCAATTAGCAAATGCTGGCTAACAACTGGTGCAGAGGCCATCACATGGGCATATGCAGATACCTACAAAGTATGCTGTACTCCCAGTCCACACATGCAATACTTTCATTGCACCCTGAGAAGGACGTGAGAGACAGACAGAGAGAGAGAGAGAGAGAGAGAGAGACAGAGACAGAGAAAACTGCAATTAAGCAGACACAAACAAATTGTTCAGCAACAGCTACCTGAAAGCTGACAACTGGGAAGTGGAGCAGCAGGACAGAGAACCAGACAGCAACACAAACAGCTGTGACAAACACAGGTAATGTAAAGTAATACTATAAAGGTCTACATACTGTGAACCCTCCATATGTGTCATTGGTCTGTATCCATATGTATATGAAGATGTGTAAAGGGCAGGGGACATACAACAACTATCAGTGAAGGCTGTACATACATTTGTATGTGAGAGCATCTATGTGCACATATCAATGTTGGTTGATTGTAGGTTGTAGTGCCATGTACAAAGTAGGTTTCACAGTTATGTATGTTTAGCAGTATGTTAGTGTGTGTATACAGTATGGTAGACAAATATGTTGATATACCTGTCTAACATATGGATACGTATGTATGTCAACATATGTATGTGTATATATATATATATATATATATATATATATATATATATATATATATATATATATATATGCATATATGTATACATACATAGAGAGAGAGATGTAGGAATACATAGACAGATGTAGATAGAATATTGTACAAACATATCTATGTAATGCACACATACAGATATAGATATATGTAGATACATATACATAGACAGACTGATCTGACTATCTACAGGTATGACTGTATATGACGACCTGCAACACAGCCTGTCTCACCCCCTCTGTCACTCACACCCCCTCTGTGCCCCCCCTCCAGATCTATAGCAATATATGTACATCAATATATATATGTGTATATGTATACGGACATATATATATATATATACATATAGATATATCTATATACATATATATATATATATAGAGAGAGAGAGAGATGTATATAAATTCTGAGTGAGGCACATGTGTACAGATGTATTGTAACAGGTGCCTGGTGACAAAGGCATGGAGTGAACACCAGTGTCAAAACCGGAGTACCATACCACATTCCAGATCACCTACACCAGTAACCACCAGATATGTGATTGGCTGCCCACCACTGCATGTGTCAGGGGTGAACAGGGTCATAAATGTGTACAATAGTGGCCCCAATGATATTCACAGTGGCACACTATCCCTGGAATACCTGCACATGGTATGTGTCAGCGGACATGGTGTGTCAGCTATGGACATGTAGGTCGGTGTACTCCTCCTCACCACATAATGGATGCCATGGTATGGACCTCACATGACAGCTACACATATGGAGAAGGACACAGTGACATGTACAACACTGTGACAATGCACTCAAACACATTACCAATGCACAGTGACTGACAACACCACAGAGTACACATATGCTACCCACATAGAGGTTACCACTCCCGGATTTACATATGTAAGTCACACCCATGACAGATGTCCAACAACCATAGTAACACCTCACACCATCCACAACCTAAATGTCTGCTGTGTGTTGTCCGTGCCACTGCAATAGAGTGCACATGTGGAGGTAAGAGTTCCTACCCACAGATAAGACATACCCTGCAATAAACCACACAGTGTTAAGAAGCAAGACTCCCCATGAGTACATGTCACACATACCCCTGCTGAATGTTAGTCAGATAGGTAATATGCCATATGAGTCACCCTGTGTAACTGTGTGACAGCAGCAGGTACCATCACACCACATGTGTCACAATGGTCAGGGTAGCAGAACAGTACGCTGCTGTAGTCCCAGGGGCAATAGCATATTGTATAGTATTGTATTGTAATGTAATGTATTGTGTTGTATTGTATTGGTATGTTGAGGTGCCTCCTTCGTGGAGTGGAACCACTGCTGCTGTGTGCCAGTGTACAGGTACATATCCTGTAGTCAGGCTAGTGTTACATAGCACTTCTATATGTGTGTTTAGCTCCTGTCAGAGTTTATGTAGCATGCAACTGGGGATACCATCAGGTCCCATTCATGTTGTGTATTCTGCTGTCCTGAGGGTGGTTCTCACCTGGACATCTGTGATGACAGGGAGGTTACAGTCAGCTGGGATAACTATGTCTTATTTTGGGGGAGAGGGGGGTGACACCTGCACTGAACCTGTCTGCCACAATGTTGTCGATATCTGTGGTGTCAGTGAAATATTTGTTGTTGTGTACTAACTATGGGCATAGAGGATGGATCCTGACCAGGTTGCTAACATAACTGAAGAAGGCCTTCTGGTTATCTGTAGTGTCCCTCTTGATTTCCCTCTCAAAGTTGCCCATGGATTTTGTATGATGGAAAATAGATCCTTACTAGTGCTGCTCAGACATGCCCTCCCTTTATGGAATTATGCTCTGTCTTGCAGTAGCTTCCATCTTCTGTAATACAATCTGTCTATGGCTGGGGTCCACCAGACAGGATGCTGTCCCTTTGTGGAAAGTGTCTTGGTCATATATGGGATTGCATGATCCATGCATTCTCGGAGATGTCTGTAGAAAGCAATTGTGTAGGGGTCAGCATTGTGGGTTATATCTGCCACTGGCCCAGTGGGCTGAAAGGATACCATGTCACTGTTACAAAGTGTAAAGTTTGTATCTGTAATGTTATGCACTATAGTCATTTGTGCTGGTGGTGGAGGTGGGATATGTATATCCAGGGCAATCAGTGTGTGGTCAGCTCACAGTAGTTTGATGATGTAGGCCATACAGTACCTAGATACAAACCCCCAGAGTGAGGAGGTGCTCTTGACCTGAATCAGTGTTCTGACTGCTGGGGTTTGGTAGTATGTCATATGGAGTGTGCCAGGTACTGTTGCACAGTTGCTGGCTGAGCACTGATACCTGGCCATCTACATGTGTATCCACCAATAGACAGACAGATGCTACATATGTGAGATATGTTGTATCATAACAGTCGAGTAGCATGTGTAGTATGTGTGCCAAATTCTGCTGACATATATTGCTGATACCAGGTTATTTTCTTTCTCAAGTACATGGCCCACCCACGGAATCCCACCTACTCCACAGCTGAGGATGAGGAGATACACCAGAGCCTGGTGCGGGATTATGCAATACTCTTTTCCCGCACCAGCCAGAATCAGCAGGAGAGGGCTGCACTGTGGCAAGACCTTGTCCGTCGGGTAAATGACATAGGCACGCATAATAGGACATATGAGCAGGTACAACATCACTGCAGTGATTTAATCAGACATGTCCGTCAGCGTGCGTCGGATATCCACAGGCAACAGGTCGCCACAGGTGGTGGGGTGGCTACACATCCCCACTCACCAGACTGGAGGGACTACTCATGAGTGTAGTGGCTCCAGTCCGCCAGCAACAACAACAGCAGCAGACATGCATTATGATGGAGGCTGGAGCCACGCAGCAGCAAGACAGTGAACGTGCAGGTAATATGCCATATGTATAGTTGACTGTTGTGTACACTGGTAGTTAATGCATGTGTGAGGTGTGTCCTTGGTTTGTAGCTGTCACCATAGTATTTAATGTGCAAGTGTGATATCCTCAATATTAGCAGCTGACCTGTGAAAGGCGACTGTTGTACTACTGACCTGTATCATACTCAGTAACAATGGCACAGTTGTGCCACTGACATTAGTTTCTTCATGTCTGCAGGACCCTCTGGTATAACAGCAATGCAGCCTATCCATGCTGGTGAGTGTGTATTAACAATTCCTGTAATAGTGTTGATAGTAATAGTACTATTTGGCTCACTTAGTAGTGCTCTTTGTATGCATGTAGGTGTGTCTGTGTCTGTGTGTTGATATCACGCATACTGAGTACTGTGCATGTGTGCATGTGTGCATGTGTGCACCTGTGCATGTGTGCATGTGTGCATGTTTGCATGTGTGCATGTGTGCATGTGTGCACCCGTGCATGTGTGCATGTGTGCATGTGTGCATGTGTGCACCTGTGCATGTGTGCATGTGTGCATGTGTGCACCTGTGCATGTGTGCACGTGTGCTCATGTGCACATGTGCATGTGTGCATGTGTGCACCTGTGCATGTGTGCATGTGTGCATGTGTGCACCTGTGCATGTGTGCATGTGTGCATGTGTGCATCACTGGTAATGTGTAGACATTGTAAACCGTGTTTCCTGTTTCCCTCCCACAGGTTCTGTTGCTGCTCTGGTGTCATGTAGCAGGGAACCTGATCAGGTGCCATGGGTACTGATAATGATAACATCTGTGTAATGGCACAGTAAAGTATGCCAGGGTCCGCCATTGGTCAGCCGATTGACAGTACACAGCTGTCGACCCCATCAATGCGCACAGTTATCCTGCCAATACACCCTTTGTCACCAATGTCCCTAGGTGATGGACAGCATACAGTGGGCATTGACCAGGGTAATGTGGTATCTGTGGCACATGCCTCCCCACACAGCAGCCATGGGCATGGCCCAGAGATGGTACCACACAGACAGATGTCCAGGGGTTCTCATGGGAGCATCCGTGGGCGTACTGCCCCTGTCAGACATGCCCACAGAGGTCTTACAACCTCAGCTATGTTTCGGGCTGTCATGCAGGCACAGTCACGTATGGAACGGTACACCAGACAGGGTCTGAGGGAGCTGACAGCATGTCGCACAGCCATGACTGACAGTATGCGTGACATTGCGGCTGCCATCCGTGATTTCACCGATGTCATAGACAGACGTTGTGGGGACATATTAGACCGGTTCCACAACTACATGTCCATGAGCCAGGGCGATGGTGGGCAGTTGAGGCATCGATGTGGCCGTATGTCAGCAACAGCAGCAGCTGGCAGTCGTCGCGGATGACAGCAGGGCCGCCCCCGTAGTGCCAGCAGCAGCCCCAGCAATGCTGGGTCTGTGCTGTCATCAGACCACCCCAGGAGACCATGTGCACGTGGCTCTGGCCAGGCCCGACAGGGATCTGTGTCCAGTCAACGAACACCTGCTTCTGATGACAGTACCCAGTCTGGGTTGGAACTGGATACGGTCCGTAGCACCCCTGCAAGGCACAGGTACCGTGTCCGTGGCCAGAGACACTGATCTGTATGACCTGGCAGGTACAGTCTGTGGCTGTCCACAAACACCAGTATATGGCAGCCATGAGGTGGAACTGTGTGCATCCATACACACATGCGAATTGACAACACCTAGGGCTACCGCATACATGCACACACTGCATCAACATTGCCCCACCTTCTACTGCTGTCCCTCACCAACACACATACACATACATGTCAGTCGGTGGTATCGGTGGCTGACTCAGGCATACCAAGTTCACACCCTGTGCATATGATGAAACTGTGCCACCTCCTGCAATCTGTAACAACTGTGCAGGTACAGGTTAACATGTTGCTGATGCACAGGGTGACCACATAGATGTGTAGTAATAGTATCATGTTGTTAACAGTACTGTGTGCTGAATTAATTGTGGGTATATCACAGCATGCCTGATGCAGTAAGTGTGTGATTGTCATGTCCTGTTGTCTACACCCATGGTAAGTACCATAGTGTATCATCTGCACATGTTGGCATACTGGTGGTAATGATGTCAACAGAAGGCTACATACAAAGGTAGCACAGGGGATAAGGTAATGAATGTAGTAATACACAATGATGGACATGTAAATTGCAAGTGGCATGTTGCCCACACTGGACTCTGCAATGCAGATGTTTGAGGATGTTGATATGTGTGCAGTACTACACGACTGGTACAGGACACACAGGAGCACCCTAGCACTGCATGCTCACATCTCATACCATGCTAGACAGCCCCAACACACATAACTAACTGTCACAGGAGGGAGAGTCCCCATATATGTCAGGGATACTGTGGTGGCAGGCCAGGTAGCATACATCCTACTAAGTATGGAACCACTGAGTGAAGGCTCAGTGTCTGTTATTTGACATGTGTATTACTGCAGGTATGAGCACATGGGTTTCCATCCAGTTATTGTACATCCTGACAGTACATGGTCTGTACACTTGTGTGCACTGAGACTGGACCCTAGCCATCTGACCCGTGTATTTCCATGTACATGTGCATAGTGCCTGCATATTTGCAGTGTTACCTACTGGAACTGGTACAGCTTGTTTGTTGTACAATGGACTACATGCAGCCCTGTTTACTGTAGCTTTGTTTGCATGCATGTTTGCTTGCAATTACCCTGGAATACTGATCACACCTGCAATGCATAGTTATAGAGCTTCTGTGGACTCCTAGTGCCATCTGCATAGCTTACTATATGTATGTCCATGTCCCACTTGACAGGATGTCAATGTTTGTCCTGTTCACATGTACATTGCCTGTGACACAGTGCATATGACTTACCTGGCATGTGTCCACGTGAGCAGTCATATATGCTACTGCTAACTAATCACAGGCACTACACCTTCACATATTCATCTTCTGTTGAACTACCTGCTTCGCTAGGGACGGCCTGCACCTGTCACCCCTGGGCTTTCAGATATTGGCAAAGGCTCTTGCTACCCCATAGTGCCTATGTTAGGCAAGGCTCAAATGACAAACCCACCTTCATAGGTATCACAAGGGATAAGAAACTAAGAGTAATGCTACCCAACGCCAGAAGTCTAAACCTCCAGATGCATGCACCCAAAACACTCGTTGGCATGGAGAACATCGATATCTGTGCAGTAACAGATGCCTGGTTCAGGGCTACTGAGAGCACACCAGCACTACCAGGTTTAATCTGGTTGATTTCTTTGAAACAGTCACCAAGGCCATTGACGAGGGGAAGGTGGTTCACACAGCCTACCTGGACCTTGCCAAAGCCTTCACAACAATACCCCACTTGGGCATTCTAGAGAAGCTCACCAGCTTAAATATAAGCCCCTATGTCACTAGATGGATTGCACAGTGGCTCAAGGACAGAACCCACATGGTTAGAATTGCTGGAGCCATGCCAGACTCCAAACCAGTTATGAGTTGTGTCCCACAAGGCTCAGTCCTGGGACCTCTCTTGTTTGGTATATATTTATTGGAGGTACAGGCCAACACGGACAGACTGTGGCTGACCAAATATGCAGATGACTGCGAACTGGCCACCATAATCGACTCTCCAGCCGACACAAGCATCTTCCAAAGGGGCATCATAGAAACAGACAACTTGTGCCAGAGCCATGGCCTTCAGCTGAACAGTGTTTAGAAAGGGGAATGTGCATCCTGTAGTCTGTTCACCTAGTTGCCAAAAGGGACATTGTCCTCACCCACACTTACCCCCCTCAGCCAAAAACACACACTTGCCAATTGCAGGATTCAAACCCCTATCTGTGTATGTTATGACACTTGAGACGGACACATTAGCAGAGTGTGCTATTTGCATTACTGGGAGGTTTCCCTTCTCTTGCTGTACTTATAGGGCGCTGACATCATCAGTGTTTAGAAAGGGAAATGTGCATCCTGTAGTCTGTTCTCCTAGTTGCCAAAAGGGACATTTTTCTCACACACACTACCCCCCTCAAATAAACACACACAATTGCAGGATTCAAACCCCTAACTAACTATATTAGAACACTTGAGACAGACGCATTAGCAGAGTGCGCTATTCACAGTACTGGGAGGTTTTTCTTCTCTTGCTGTACTTATAGGGTGCTGACATCATCAGTGTTTAGAAAGGGAAATGTGCATCCTGTAGTCTGTTCACCTAGTTGCCAAAAGGGACATTGTCTTCACACACACTAACCCCCCTCAGCCAAAAACACACACTTGCCATTTGCAGGATTCAAACCCCTATCTGGCTATGTTATGACACTTGAGACGGATGCATTAGCAGAGCGTGCTATTCGCATTACTGGGAGGTTTTGCTTCTCCTGCTATACTTATAGAGTGCTGACATCATCAGTGTTTAGAAAGGGGAATGTGCATCCTGTAGTCTGTTCTCCTAGTTGCCAAAAGGGGCATTTCCCTTACACACACTAACCCCCCTCAGACAAACACACACACACTTGCCATTCGCAGGATTCAAACCCCTACTTAACTATGTTACGACACTTGAAATGGACGCATTAGCGGAGCACACTATTCACATTACTGGGAGATTTCTCTTCTCCTGCTTTACTTATAGAGTGCTGACATCATCGGTGTTTAGAAAGGGGAATGTGCATCCTGTAGTGTGTTTTCCCAGTTGCCAAAAGGCACATTTCTCGCCCACAGACTTACATACACACCAACCCCACTCACACACTGAGCATTTACAGGATTCAAACCCCTACCTAACTATGTTATAACACTTGTGACAGACGCATTAGCGGAGCACACTATTCGCATTACTGGGAAGCTTCTTTTCTCCTGCTGTACTTATAGGGTGCTGACATCATCGGTGTTTAGAAAGGGGACTGTGCATCCTGTGGGGAAGCAGACACCAAGCAGACTCTGGCTAAGCTGTCATTCCTCAGGGCAAACAGCCTAGTGTTGACCTCTACACCCATATGTTTAATTGTCAAATGCACATTATTTGTTGCTGATAGACTGTTTGCACATCTTTATTGCCATAGCATTCCCTGTTTGTATGAACAACTTGTGCATCTGTGGAAGATGTTTGCATATGGGAGGGATCCACTATATCACGTATGTCTCTGTAGTCATTTAACTGTGTGCACTGGGCAGACTGCTGTAATGTGGTTGGTTCCTGGAATAACACATAAAAATACCAGATATGTGTGTCCAACTGCTAAACTGAGATTTGGCCTAAGTGTGTGAGCATGCCCAGTTCAGCCTTCCCATGGCATGTTGTCTGACATATGTCTCATTTATCAAAGTGTGTGAGCATGCCCAGTGTGAGCATTCCATATGTTGGACTCTGCAGCCCACCACATTTGTGGATGAGTGTGAACTTCAACAAATATCACACGGTTATGGTTGTGTGTTGTGTGTCATGTTGTGTAGTTACTGTACAACTGCTTTGTGTGTGAACACAACAGGATTATACTGTGCCTGCAGTGTTTGCATGGGATACTTTGCATACAGTTGTCAACATCCTTTCACACTGACCTAACACTGTAGTACTGTATAGTGTACTGGTAGTACTTTGACTGTGGTGGACAGTATCCTGGGCTTTAGTGCTATCACTGCTTTACATTTCGATAGTGTGCACAACAGCCTGGTTAGGGGCCAGTTGTTTACATCTGACCATGTTGCATTCTGTTCAGATATGAACTACTTAAACCAGGCTTGTCCAACATTGGTAGTGTATTCCACAACATAGGTGTACATTTGCAAACACTAGCGATGTGCCCTAGTCCATGTCTAATGCTAGTTGGAGAGTGTGTTTGTCCTTCAACACACATTGTAAGTGGAGTTTGCCATGACATATGTCATGGTTAGTATACTGTGCCTCTGTCTACCTGTGACATGACAGTGATACCCAGGATAAAGCTACCATCTCCCATCCACTCATCAAGATTCCTATTGAGGAAGATTGATAAGTGACTCTATGGGTAGCCTGTACTGGGGGTTCACTCATGGGTGGGGGTGGCTTCTGTGTTATGGACCATGCAGTACAGCTTGTCCTATGTAACTCAGTGCTGGGGTTCAGGTCTCTCATGTGCATAGCTCACTGCCATTCAGATTGTACAAGGTGCAGCATGTTTATTGATACCAGCAACACAGGCAACACATGGCATCTGTGCAAGCTCTTTGATACTCCTGGTGAGGTACTGTTGAGGACTTTACGGTTGATGGAGGTGTCTGTTGAGGTACATCCCACAGGGGCTATTGTAGTCAATTGTACCGCTGATGAAGGATGACTGCAGAGCCACAATGACCTCCCCTTATCTAGATCTGACAACCTTCATGATTAGGTGGGTATATGGTATGTTTCTGTAAACACTACAGCACATGTTTGTCCAATGCAGGATATCTATCACCTTGTGTCCCCAGGTCTCTCATTACATGTTAACTACATAATGGGTTAACACCTATGTGGTAATTGGTGGGCACTTACTGTATATCCACGGGGGTTGACTATACACGTTTCTGCAATTAGCTTGCTGACATGGCTATGGCACCAGTTGTCTGTTTCTATGTGGCCCTTTTGTGGGATGCTTGTGTCAGCTGGTGGATCATATGTGGTGAGCAGTTTGTAGTCCTCTGCAAACATGTTCGACACAGTCCTTCCATGTTTGCCTGTACCTATGGGACATATATACCAGACGAGGGAGATCCCAGGACCAAGCCTTGTGGGATGCCAGTTATATCTGGTTTGTAGTCTGACATGGCTGCAGCATGTCTTACCATGTCTGTTCTGTCCTTGGTCTGGTTTGCAACCCCTCTACTGACATAGGGTTTTATATTTAAGCTGGTGAGCTTATCTATAATGAACACGTAGGGTATTGTATAGAAGCCTTTGCAAGGTCCAGCTACACTGTGTGGACCACATTGTCCTCATCAATGACCTTAATGACTGTTTCAATTGAGTCAAACATGTTTAGGGGCAGGATCTGCACTTAAGAAAGCCACACTGGGTAGGGTCCGGTGTCAGTAGGTCCCCAATATCTTTATGTCTGTGGTACATGCTGATCCTTTCCATAGCTGTGCAGACCGAGCTTCTCAGGATTCTGGGGTAGTAGTTTTCAGTATCCATTCAGGCAACACCTTTGTTGAGAAGGACCACTGTTGTTGTACACTGCTCTTTGGGTACATATTCTGTGGTAAGGCTGACATTGAGCAGTAGTGTGGTTTGGCATTCCATTCATCTTGGAGTCCATGTTGCACTAAGCCCAGGACACCATCTCATACCATTGCTGCTGTGTGTTTTGCTTTGTAGATGTTGGCTGTTACCTCAGCATCTGCAATGTCAAGGGGCCAGCAGTCTGCTGGGATAGATATTCTGCATTTGGGGGGGGGGGGGGTTGCACTGCACCTGTCAGGATGTATGTTGCCAATATGTGTGTGTGTTTGTGATATTTGTGTGATTCAGAGCATATCTGTGAATTCCCAACATGGTTCCTACCATCAGTTGTGAAAGCCTTGGGATTATCCTTAGTGTCCTGTACAATTTGTATCTTCATAGGTTCATAGGTTCATACTAGGCTATCCACCCTAGGGCATTTGTTAGCCTAGCCAGAGTGTGTGTGGCTTTTGCCACCCCTTGCTATGTAAATATTATGGCCATTTATGATTTGCTTTGCTGTGCCTCTGTCTGGACATGACACAGTGAAGACCCCCAGTGTAACTCTACAATCATCCATCCACTTGGCAAGATTCCTGTTGAAGAGTGTCAGTGAGGGCTCTGCCTAACATGGAGTGGGATTCTGGTCCAGGGTGTGGAGAGCCTCTGGATTATGTATCTGTCCCACCAGCACATCCTATTTCATTATTTGTTGAGGTTGACATTTCTCACTCTCACAGCTCCGATGGATTTGAGTTTTCTGGGGTGGAGCATGTCCATTACTCCTGTGTTGGGCATGGCCTTCTACAACAGGCATGCAATGCCTCTGTGTAGGCAGTATGTGACTGCATTCAGCTGGGGTGTCTACAGCCAGGCAGCATATGACATATATTTGAGACCCTTTATCCTCTTGGTGAGGTACCTTTGAGGTCTTTCTAACTGCTGCAGGTGTCAGGTAAGGTACATCCCATATGAGGCATTGTACTAGATTATGGGTGTGATTAGAGAACAGTATAGGGGCACAATGACCTCTGTTGACGTAGATGTGAATCCTTTCCTGATACGGTGTCAAATGTAGACAGTCTTCCTAGCCACATTGGCAATGTGGGTGTCACATAACAGGTTACTGTCCACTTGTGTCCCTAGGTCCCTGGTTACTCCTTCCATACATAATGGTTTACCACCTATGTGGTAATTTGTGGTACCTTGTTTGGTATTTGGTGGGACATTCATACTGTCCAGTGTCTTCAGGACGGCTGGGTGGGGTTCCTGTGTGTGAGAGTGTGGTCTGTAGCATACTACAGACTGTACAGCAGTCTTGCCTACAGTTAGTTGCACATGGGTGGACTCCAATGTCTTGTGCATTGTCAGTTACCTGGACGTATGGGTGTCTGTGCTGAATATGGATACTCACCCTCCTTTTATGTTTTGTTCCAGGTTTTGGGGCCATGACACATGATATGTGGTATAACCTGGTAGTGCTGGTGTGCTGTCAGGAGGCTTGCAGCAGGTTTCTGTCACTGCACAGACAACGATGTTCTCCATACTGGGGATGGCCTTGGGAGCATGCATATTGGGGTTTACACATCTGGCACTGGTCAGCATTACCCTTATGTTTCTTTCCACTTATGTTTTCTAGGGTGGTGGGTCAGTCTTTTCAGCCTTGCCTACAAAAGGCTCTATGGAGGTGGCAAAGGCCTTAGCCAATATTCAGACGCCCAGGGGTAACAGGTGCAAGCCATCCCAAGAACAGCTGCGTGGCTTGTCAAGCATGACATCCTAAGCAGACAGACATTGGATCCCCTTGGAATGACACCAGTAAGTGTGCCACTTGCTATGACTGATCATTCCGTGTTTGTACTGTGGCATTATTCTCGGTAAGGGTAGGATGCTGCAAACGGTGAGTGTCATACCGGCCTGGACTACATAATCAGAGAGCTCATCTATATCTCTTTTCATGTAGTCTAGGGAGGTACATCTCAGGTCATTCACACCAGCATGGACTATGACTGCATCATATTTCTACTTGCTTTGGAGTGACCTGCATACTTCTGTTATGTGGCGTATTGTGGCAGCCTACAGGCAGCTTACTGTACCCTTTCCCTTGTTCAGTCTGGTGTGCGGGACAGCAGTGTGTCTGACTATGGAGTCACCTATTACAACTGTATCAAGCATGTTGTTTATCCTTCTGGCCTGTGACTGTTTGGCACACCAGCTTTGTGTACTATGTGTTGCATGTGCTATGTTTGGAGGTTGTTTGATTGGGTGTCTGCTTTAGAGGCCTCTGTTGGTGTGCTGTGTTTGTAATTTGTGCCTCCGGGAATGTTTTTCTGTGTTTATGTGTTTGGTTTGCAGTTGTGATAGGTCTATGTGGGACTGTGTTTGTGGTGTGTGTGGTTACCTTCTCCTCCTGACTAGTTTTGGGAGTACTGAGTTGAGGGAGCTCAGCCTCCAGTTTGGATAGATGGTTGCATCTCTCACATATATTTGTATTTCTTGGGTGGAGTTGGGGGTTGTCTGTGTACTTGGGGCAGGTGTAACATTGCCTCAGGATTCACAGATTCAACTTGTTGTGGCTGGCCTTAGTGGATTGTATGTGTGGACAGATTTTATTGCCATACTACTGATCAGTGATTACTTCATTGTTTATGTTTGCTCTATCAAGTAGTAGCTTCCTCATTCTCTTGCATGGTTTGGTTATGGCTGGTGTCCACCATGCCAGATTCCTGCGTGTATGGCATTGTGTCTTGTTTTAATTTAGGATTGCATAATCCAAGCATTCCTGGCAGTGTTCATGGAATGGCTGTATTACAGGTTCTGAGGTGTGGCCCATATTTTGCACCTGCACAGGACCTTTAATGGATTCCACATCAGTTTGGAGGAGTGCAAATATTGCTTAACACATGTTTTCCACTGTGGTTTTCTGGCCAGGGACTGTGGTCAGGATTTGTATATCCAGTGTGATTACTCTATGGTCTGGTTTTACCAGTGAGCAATACACTTCTCGTCTTGCCATCCAGTACCCATGTTGCTGATTATCACATCCAGTATGCTTACCCCTCTTGTGGGAGTGGTACGTTGTTCCTGGGCCTTTTTGTTTATGGATTCTATGAACTTTTGTCCTACACTGTTGGAGCTAGTATAATGCTCCCAGTCTATGTCTGGGTATTTTCAGTCACCCAATATAATGTGGTTTGGAGGACTTGGAATATTCATGTATTCCAGCATAGGCCAGGTGCAGTTCCTGGTGTTGGGACAGTAGTCTGTAGCAGGCTATAAACTGGGGGGCAGTTTTAGCCACTGTTACTTGACCATGGCTAGTCCATGCTGCTTTTTGTTGTGGTACCAACATGGGGGTGTGGTTATCCTTGACAATTCTTGCTAGTCACCCTCCTTTTGTAGCTTATTCCATGTTTTGAGGCTGTACAGCACAGTATGAGGTGTAACCTGGTAGTGTTAGGGTGCTGTTGTGAGCCTTGGCTCAGTTTTCTGTTACAGCGCAGATATCAACATTCTCCATACTGGGTGAGTTTAGACTGCATGCATCTTGCTGTTTCGACTTATCCCTTATTTTATTCTTATCCCTTCTGATACCTATGGAGATAGGTTTGTGTTTTGAGCCTTACCTATTCAGGGCACACTGTGGGTAACAACAGCCTTTGCCAGTATCCATACGGCCTGCACTGATAGGTGCACACCAGTCCTAGCAGGTGGTGCATCATGTCATGCTCAGCATGTCATCCCAGACTGGCACACATTGGATCCCCTTTGACTAACTGCGATACTTCCGTCAATTATTGCACTTGATCATCTCATTGTCATGTTGTGGCATGATGCTTGGTGAGGGTAGGATGTTAGTCAGGGTCCTCAGGTGTGCATATAGTACATGGTGTTACATTACTTAACACATAGCATTCATGCCTCAGGTGGTGCTGCAGGGCTGCCTCTGTCGGATGCGCATATTACACTTCCCTGTACATGTTTGAGAGCAGGTTGTGTCATGTTAGGCATCCCTGTTACTATATGAGTGAGTCAGAGAGGGGTATCATTCCCAGGGTTCCTACTGAGCCAGTGTATGTGCTATGCGTTGCCTCTTTGCCAAGGCCAGGGCATACTAGGCACGCCTCCTTCTGCCTACTGGGGCAGGCTCAGGTTGTTCCTCCTCCGAGTCACGCTCTGCCTGTGATGGCCTTGGCAATGGTGGGGGGCTGTTTGGCCCGGCCCTGTGTTGGTCCTGCTGCAGCTGTTTTCGCAAGATCATATTATGTAACATAGCACATACCATGACAATTTGGGTACATGTAGTTGGTGTGTACTGCAAGGCTCCACCAGATGTGTCCAGACACTGGAACCGTGACTTGAGCAGCCCAAACACACGCTCTATTACATTACGTGTTTGTGCGTGTGCCTCATTATAGCGTTCCTGTTCAGGTGTGTGTGCATTTCTGATGGGTGTCATCAGCCATGACTCCAGTGCATAATCTGCATCCCCCACTAGGTGTCCATGCGGGATGTCCCCATTGGCAAATGTCTGGTACAGCTGCGTCAAATGCCAGATGTGGGAATCATGGTAGCTCCCAGGACAGCCAGCACACACCTTCATTATTATGCCCTGGGCATCACACACGACCTGGCAGTTGATGGAGGGGAAGCCCTTGCGGTTGATATATGCCCTACCCCGCTCACCGGCTGGTGCTTTGATGTGTATGTGCGTGCAGTCTATTGCACCCACTACCTCAGGGTATTCCGCTATTTGCTGGAAGAGATGCATATTGCTGGCCAATACCTCACGGGCATTGGGGAAATATACATGATCACCGACATGTGCTGACATGGCATCCAGGAACTGGTGCAGTACCCTGGAGGCTGATGCCTGTGATATCCCCATCATATCACCAGTTGGTCTCTGGAAGGTACCTGTTGCTAGTATTCTTAGGCCAACACATACCTTGGTTTCCACTGGGATGGGTTCCCCTCTGTTGGTTCTGTGTGTGAGGCGTGGCCAGCACAGCTCCACTATTTGCTGCAGGAGGTCTCTGTCCACTCTATAGTGCTCTACTATCTCCAGCTCATGTAACCCGTGGTAGGTGACCCTGGGCCTGTACACTCTTCCCCGTCTCCTCACTGTGGGTTGTCTGGCACCATCTGCATTGTCACCACCCTCAGCAAGTCGCCTATGTCTCATTATGACAGCTATGGCAGCCCCTAACATTTCTGCTCTGAGTTCAGCTTTGTCAGTTTTCACTTCTGATAACTTAACTCCTGTCTTGCAGTGTCTCTTGAGAGAAACATCCTGCACTGCTGTTTGCAGAGTTTTAAGTGCTGGGCTGGGCTACTATTCTGCCTGTGTAATTGCCTGCATCTAATTGTTTTCACCTGCTAGCTCCAGCAGTATTCCCTGCTAGCTTCCTACTAAATCTGTTGCTTCCTTTTTCCTTTCTGTTTCCTCAGGGTGGAGCCGTGTGTAAACCAGCAGAAACACGCTCACAGTGGCTTACACGCGCGCGCACATACTTACACGGTTCAGAATCTGCTTATTCGGATTAAAACGCATGCACGCCCTCGCAAACAATGTTAAACATCTCCCAACACACTCCCACATGCTCAGTCTGTCGTACACGCACGCACACTGCCTTACTCGCGCTTCATGGCATGCACACGTGCGCATACACATCCAGCAAGAAACTTTGGTGTAGGCAACAGTGTACACCTTCCATTTCTTGACTTTCTCATGCTTAGTTAGTGGCACACCTCTTTCCATGATATCTGTCTGACATCTGTCATGTAACTCTGACCTCCAATGAACTGCATTTCTTTCTACCATTCCCCCCTGTGATGTCACCTATCTCCTACTCTGTTCCTCCCCCTTCTGTAACTCTTACACTACTCAGACTGTGCTCATTTGCTATGTGACAGTGGAATTCAGTATCCTTACACTCATTTGCATCAGATTGCCTACTAATGCTTAGTTACATGTCTTAGACTCAGCTTCCCCCCTTAGCAACCACTACACGGTGGCCATGTTGGTTTTGGTCTGCTGGTCCCTGCATTGACATTCCATGTATTGCATAAAACCTACATTTGTAGGGTTAAAACCTTCATTTTTATGTTTTATACAGCGCAGCCCATTTGCACGGGGCTGCGCTGGGTTTAAACATTATATTTTTAATATATTTGCATCAGGTTACTTTGCCAATGGCCACATATTTGGCCATTGGCATGCTGCCTGACACATATGCACCCTTTATTTGGAGCTGACATGGCTCCATTGCAGTTTTTGCAGAAACGTACTCAGTTGTCAACTGAGTACATTTCTGCAGCTAAAACGGCTCTTACATGGGCTGTTCTGGGCTTCCTGGATCGCTAATCATCCTCATTTGCATGCTATTCGGCTGCAAGTGAGGTGATTAGCTTATCCACGCCCACTCCGTGTAAGAGCCGTTTTAGCTTGTCTCTTACACGGACTTTGGGCTGTTTCTGGATCGCGAAGGCTGCATGGAGTCTTACACTACTCTTAGACTCCGTGCAAGCCTTCGTGAATCCGGCCCAATATTTTATTAATTTGAAGCTGAGTATGAATTCCTTAAATGATCGTGCAATTAAAGATTTCCTAATGCACAAATATCTTGTACAGTGTAATAAATGCTATGCATATTTAAAGGTAACAGCTGATAACACTGATGATCCGTGTTCCTCATGTCAGAAGTTGGATGATTTCTTACCATTGTTAGAAGTAAATCTAGACTTGATGATGATTACACTTGTGCACTTGGCATGGCTTGGAGAACTGCTGTATCATATATTAATGACTGGACTGATGAACTAAATAATGTTAGGCATAGAACAAATACAACACATTTAGGAAATGATGCATCTATTGTCTGCAAAAATCATTCAACCCCTATGAAACAAGATGATGCCCCTGACAACTTTGGAATTCTGGATGCAAGTATTCAGCAATCTGAGGATCCGGTATGTTTAGAAGGAAACAAAAAAAGAAAGGAAGAAGTTCACAACAAATAACAAGGAAGACAAATAAACTGATTAATGACTGTAAAGAAAGAATATGTAGCAAAAAGGACACTGTTTTGTTATGTAATACACAAGTTACAGAGAATGAGTATATATTTTTTATCAAAAAAACTTCAGTCTATAGAAAAAGGCATTGTTTTTCCAACAGAGAAGGTAGAAAAAAGAGGCAAGGGGCATTTGAAAAGGAAGAAATCAAAACTGAACGTGGAAGGATTTTAGAACATTACTGTAAGAAAAAGAAGAGAAAGACAGATGTTGACTACATGGCTCAAGCTGTGGATTTACAATACCAGCTGGATTAGAATTTAATACACAATGAAAATGGTGGGATTAATTAGACTAATGGTGATGAAGATCTATCCTTCACATCAATTGATAGAGCAGATATTAGTGCATTAGAAGCTAAAGATTCTTCAGAGCTGGCCAGGAAAGATATTCTTGTAGTTGCAGATTCAATTATTAGAGGAACTGATTCTTATATTTTCAGAGAAGATAATGAACATCGAATAGTGTTATGCTTACCAGGAGCAAAAATAGAAGATGTGAGACAAGCCTTGGAATGCCCTAATGTAAGGAATTACAGATCCATTTTTATTCATGTTGGTACAAATTATGTCATCCACAAGGATTTTCTGACTGTTAGTCGGGAATTGACAGCCCTCTTAGATAGTATAGCTTGTACTCATGTTAAGATGTATTTTTCATAAATCACCTATAGAAAAGATAGTCAGGTCACTGTGAATGAAAAGATTTTTTGGGGTAAATACCTACATGGAAAAAAATGTCCTGTTTTAAAAAATGGAAATGTGTAGATCATCCAATCCTTCTTTTGGGCACACGTGTTCAAACAGGATGGTGTGCATTTGTCAGGATTAGGGAAGAGCATTTTTGCAGCAGATATATTGCAATATTTGACAAATAATAGGCAGGATTTTTGCCAGGTCAAAAATTTAACAGTTCACAGATAGCAACATTTGATGCATCTCTGATGGTTGTTAATGATAGGAGCATTAATAATAAAGTTTTTTATTGGAAAATTTGCTGTGTTCCCACAGGACTGATGTTATTGTTTGTGAAACATGGTTAAAGAACAATGACTGGAAACCAGTTCTATCAGAGTATACATGATTTTACTGTAACAGACATTCTAACAAAAAATCAATTGGATGTGTTATGATAGGGATTAAAGATAATTATGAGACCTGTGATTATTACATGTTCAGTGATAACACCAATACTATAGACTGTGTAACTGTAACAGCAAAGACAACCCTGGAGCATTTAACAATTGTTAGAGTATATAGACCACCAAAGTCAAGTGCAGATGACCTAGAGGAATTCATACATTTCTTGCATGAAACACAGGAGAGAAGTATATAAGCTGGGGACTTAAATTTACCAAAAACAGACTGGAATAATATTGATTCAACAATGTTAGTAAGGAAATTATTCACAAAGTATATTCAGGAACAACAATTGCTTCAGTCTGTAAAAAAAAACTACCAGGGGACGTAATATATTAGACACTGTTTGTGTTCCTAAAGAAATTACTGTTACTTCAAGTCAAGTTTTATCACCATTGATGTGCAATGATTGTGAGGTTATAAAGGTTCATTCGTTGCTAGATAATTCTGCCAAACTAAAATCTAAACCAATGCACAGAAGATTAATTACAGATTATATGGAAGCAAGACAATCACTATGTAAAACTAACTGGAGTGAGGTGTTCAGTAGAAAAACTGCAGATGGAATGTGGAACGTTTTGAAAAAGAAATTGTTAGTGCAAAAAATCAAAACAATGTTTAACATCAGTATCTAGGCATACAACATCAGGGGGGTATATTTCCATAAGAACAAAATATCTGATTAAGGCTTAGAGACAAAAAATATAAGAAATGGAAGAGAGTTGTACTACAACTTTGAAAACGGAAATAAACAAGCTAGACAAACAAACAAACACAATGTGAGACAAGATCAAGAAAATGTTGAAGAAAATTTATATAAAGATATTGAACATAATAGGGAAAGTACAGTTGTGTACACTTACCATAAATGTAGATGTTTGAGTGTATTCACTGTTGCAGTCATTATATTTGGGTAATCTGCTGGCAGGTTGCCCTCAGTTGGCCTGAATATCCAAGTCTTGGGTCCTGCGTCAGTTGCTGTCTCCTCTTCCATGACGTCAGGTCATCAGGGGTATAAAACAGGCAGCCGACACCATTTTCTTTAGTTTTTCTTGCTCCAGATGTCAGGTGCCCCCCAAATGAGGAGCAAATATATATATATATATATATATATATATATATATATATATATATATATATATATAGATATATAGATAGATAGATATATATATAAACTATAGATACATGCAATTGTCACAACATAAACTTTACCTTCATCTAAAAGCACATACACCACAAAGGCTGTAGAATATAGTAAAGGAAAGAAAAGCTGCAGAATAAAGGGGGATGGCGGGTGGGTAACCGGGACAGTGAATACACTCGAACATCTACATTTATGGTAAGTGTATACAACTGTACTATGTTCTTCGTGTTTCACTGTTGCAGTCATTACATTTGGGTGGAATCCCAAAGCTATGGATGGGAGGCTGGAGCTAGATAGCATTAGGAGCAGCTATAAGGCCCTGCAGAACTGCAGTGGCAAAGCCTGCCCTGGACTTAGAGAAGAGAGGCAAATGATAATGCTTTGTAAAAGTATGAACAGAACTCCAAGTATCAGCTTCTAGAATGCCTTTGGTTGGTACCCCTCTGAGAAAAGCTGCTGATGTAGATGCAGCCCTGGTGGAATGTGACTTAAGGCACCGGTTTACCATGATGCAAATAGCAGAAATGAATGCAGTCGCTTATCCACTTTGAAATAGTCTGCTTTGAAATAGCCTTTCCCCCTGATCCTGAAGTAAATGCCACCAGTAGCTCCTCAGACTTTCTTAGAGATTTGGTCCTGTTTAAGTAGAATCTTAGTTGTCTGTGCACATCCAAGGAATGCAGAATCTGCTCCCCCTTGTTCTGCGGATTTGGGTAAAAAGTTGGAAGGTGAATAGTTTGGTTAAGAGCCACACTGGATACCACCTTAGGCATAAAGGAAGGACTGGTCTTGAGGGACACCCTGTCTGGGTAAAATATAATAAAAGGCTCCACTGCCATGAGTGCCTGTAGCTCTGAAACCCTTCTTGCTGAAGTGATTGCCAGAAGTAAAGCTGTTTTCCAGTATAAAAACTTTATATCTGCAGTAGCAGCTAGTTCAAATGGAGGCAGGGTGAGCTTTTCCAATACAAAATTGAGGTCCCATGCAGGAATTGGTGATCTTCTGGGAGGCCTTAAATTTTTGGCCCCTCTAAGATACTGCTTTAGCAAAGGATGAGAAAAGATCGGTTGTTATGTGTTGTAATGTGCCGAGATGGAAGAGGCATGGATTTTTATTGATGAAAAAGATAGGACCTTGTCAAGCATCTCAGTCAAGTATTGTAAAATATGAGGAATATTTGGCTTTGCTGTGTCAGTTCCTTGTGCTAGGTTCCAAGCACAGAATCTCTTCCATTTATCAGCATACGATTTTCTAGTACTAGGCCTTCTGGCTTCCAAAATGACATCCATCACAGATTTACTGAGAGGTGTTTTTGAATAACTACATGATCAGCCATGCTGCCAGGTTCAGAGTTTGGAGCTGAATGTGCAGGATTTGATTGTTCTGCTGAGACAGTAGATGTGGTATTTGAGGCAAGTACCAAGGGGGGAGTTGAGACATATTCCTTAGGATTGGGTACCAGTGTTGGCGAGGCCAGTCCGGGGCAATTAGAATGATTTTTGGTTTTTCTTGTCTGACCTTTAGTAGGACCTTGGGAAGAAGAGGCAGAGGAGGAAAGGCATAGACTGATAGGTTTTCCCAAATGAAGGATAGGGCATCCACTTTCCATGCTTGTCTGTGATAAGTCCTTGTGCAAAATTTGTCCAGTTGATAATTCTGGGGAGAGGCAAATAGATCTATGTCTGGGCTCCCCCATTTCTTTGTTATCATGCTGAAGACTTGTGGATCCAGTTTCCACTCATGACGGTCCATAAGGTTTCTGCTTAGGTCGTCTGCCAGAGTATTTTTTTTTCCTGGCAGGAATTGAGCTTGAAGATGTACTTGGTAAGTCAAGGCAGTGTCCCACAATGCCATGGCTAGTCTGAAAAGGGGGAAGGAGTGTGTGCCCCCCTGCTTGTTTATGTACCACATAACCATGGTGTTGTCCGTCTTTATCAGTAGTTGTCCTGGATGAAGTAAGTCCTTGAAGGCTGTCAGGGCATTCTGAACAGCTAACATCTCTTTCTGGTTGATATGCAGATGCATTTGTTTTGGGCTCCATATGCCCTGAATGCATCTCCCTGCCAGGTGGGCCCCCCAAGCATAGTCTGATGCATCTGTAGTTAGGGTTTGGTTGGCAGGGAGTAGAGTGAAAGACCGTCCCATGTTCTGGTGACATGTCTCTGCCCACCAAAGAAACTCCTGTTGTAGGCAGGGAATGAGAGGAATCATTGTTTCCAGACTGTGACAATGTTGACTCCATAAACTTTTTAGATACCACTGTAGTTTCCTCATATGCAGTCTTGCATATGGAATCAGTAGAATGCAGGAAGCATGAACCCCAAAGCCTGCAGAATTTGTCTTGCAGATAACTGGGTTTTTGTTGCCATCTGTTTGAAGTAAATAGTCAGTTGTCTTTGTTTGTCTGGCGTAAGGTAAGCCATCTGGTCAGTTATATTTAAGCTTGCACCCAGGAATGTTATCTTTTGAGAGGGTACCAGTTGTGATTTCTTTTCGTTTATTGTGTACCCTAGGCATGTTAGAAGCCTTTTCACAAATGCCAGATGCTGAAGAAGAATGTCCTTGTTTTCTGCTTGAATGAGACAGTCGTCCAAGTAAGGATAGATTTGTATACTTCTTTGTCTGCAAAATGCAATTACTGGTGCCAGGCACTTTGTAAAGACCCTGGGCACAGTAGATAAACCAAAGAGCAGTGCAGAGAATTGGTAATGCATAAAACCAGCCTTGAAGCGCAGGTATCTTCTGCACGATTCATTTATTAGGATATGCAGGTATGCCTCTTTTAAGTCTAGAGTCACTAGCCAAGTGTTCTTGCCCAGCATGGGCAGAAGCTGCTGCAAAGTTAGCATTTTGAATTTTGGTATGTCCAAAAATGTGCTCAAAATTGATAAATCCAGTATTGGGCACCAGGCATTGTCTTTTCTGGGTACCAAGAACAGTCTTGAGTAAAACCCTTGTCCTTTTTCCTGTTCTGGCACTGGCTGAATAGCTCCCATATCCATGAGGGACGTAACTTGTTTCTGTGCCTCTGCCCATTGATTTTGTGGCAGATCTGGCCAACCGTTTGGAACTGGCAGAGTATGGAAATGAAATCTGTATCCCTGGTATACTATGTTTAATACGCACTTGTCCTGGGTTATTAATTGTCAATTTTGAGCATGAAGTGCTAGTTTTCCCTCTAAGGGGGCTGCCAAAAGATAAGGGCTTGGTGATAGCAGAGGGAAGTCACTGAGATTGTTTACTGTAGGGTTGTGCTTTATTTCCTTCAGATTTGGAGGTAGAGGCATCCCATTGCTTTGACCTGTAAGAATCCTGTGATTGGTATCTAGAGCCCTTTGAGCACCTGGATTTGCCCCGTGAAGCTCTGTTGGACACAGGAAAGGACCAGTTTTTTGTAGGCCAGTGTCTACTGAATCTTGGTGGCTGCACTTGTAAAAAGTCTTTTACAGTTTGCATAGACTTATCTTTGTCTTCCATTTTCTTTAAAATCTCTTCTGCCTTATTACCAAACAGAGTATCATGCTGTAAAGGTGCATCCAACAATTTAGCTTTAACATGATCAGGCAAATTTTGCTCCTTTAGCCAGGCATGCCTTCTAATCACAGATCCAGTAACTGTGGCCCTGCAGGAGGCCTCCAAGGAATCAAAACCACATTGCAAAGTATGCTTTCCAACTTGTTCTGCTGCATGCAATAATTCCTGTAATTCTTTATTTTCCACACATTCAGAAATCAACATCATGTTCTGTTTCAATAATCCCATAACATGCTGTTGATATTTAAGCGTATGAAACTTGCAGTTTAAGGCCCTAATTGCCAAGGTTGCAGACGTATAAACATTCTTTCCCCATCTATCCAGCATCCTTGCATCTCTATCAGAGGGGGTAGGATTCTTAGCTGTTGAGACCTTTGCACCTATGGGACACTGTGAGATAGTTTCAGGGTCAGCAGCAGGGATTTTGAATAAAAATTTGTGTGAGTCAGAAACCCTGTAATATCTGTCTGGCTTGCTAGGAGCCGGAGATAAGGAATCTGGAGTCATGCTTGATTCCGAAAACACATCATCAACAATGTCTAATACAGCAGGTATGGCTAAAAGCCTATGCTGAGGGAGAAGAAGGAAATCCCTAAGCCTCTTTTTTGATTCTGAGAAATCTTGACTCTCCCAATGAAAATGTTCCCTCAAAGTATGCATGGTTTCTCCAAAGGAATAATCTTCAGGAGGAGATGCAGATGGGATGGATTCCTCTGCATCTGAATCCTCATAGGATGGTATAGGAAATTCCTGATCAGAAGAGGAATCAGAAGAAATAGAAACCTGATCTGAAGATTCATAATCAATGTCTTGCCTAGGCCTCTTATCGGGGGGGGTTGGGAACCCCTGATCAAGGTAATTAGGTCTTCAGCCATTTTGATCATCTGCTTTTTGGGCATAGAGGCCTGAGCACATGGCTCATGTGTCAGTTTTGTAGTCTTAGAAGTTGCTTTTATCTTTGTTTTTGAAGCTGGCATCGGTTTTATATAGAAATGCTGAGGCCTGAAGACACCCTCAGAAGCCGGTTCTTTCTCAGCAGCTCCGGACCCATCCGAGGGAGAGACATCCACGGGTACAATACTTTGAGAGTCTCGCAGCATGCTGGACTCCACGTGGGTCTCAGTAGAGGCCTGCGACTCAAAAGTATCGGGCATCAGGGGCTGTGAAAGCTCCTCACTGAGTACCGGCGAACCGGTGACTGGCTTAGGGGAAGCTTCATCGTCGGTTTTGGACCTCGACGGTCTGTCTCTGTCCTTTTCTTTGCATTTTTTGTGAACTCTGGTAGTCGGATTGCTATCTGATGACATTTCTGGGTAGGTAAATCTGTTTCCAAAATATTTTGAAGCAAAGATATACCGACGCTTAATAGTGCATTGGTTAAATCTAGCACAAAACCGACAGCAAGGCACATTATGATCTGGGCCTAGGCAAGGAATACAGTACAAATGAAAATCCTTATGAGGTATTTGCTTCACACAAGTAATGCAATTATTAACTTTTACTGACATCAGTATGGAGCAAGAAAAAGTTTCCCCAATGGGGTACTTAGCTTTAATTGAAGACTTTGGTTCTGAATCTCGAATTCGAAAATTTCAGGAGTCGGCCGACCAGCACTTGCGAACTGCTTCTGCTTCGGGCACCTCGCGGCAAGAAAGACTGAAGAAAATGGTGTCAGCTGCCTGTTTTATACCCCTGACGACCTGATGTCATGGAGGAGGAGACAGCAACCGACGCAGGACCCAAGACTTTGATATTCAGGCCAACTGAGGGCAACCTGCCAGCAGATTACCCAAATGTAATGACTGCAACAGTGAAACATGAAGAACATCCTATTTACGGATACATAAGATGTGGAAGGAGTAAAGGCACACAAATTGTTAAACTGTGTGCAGATTCTAAAATTTATTCTCAGACACAACAAATTATAGATATAGTTACAAAACCTTATGCAAAATGGTTTGGCTCCACAAAATGGGTGATACGTTGTCCTAGTGACATGAAGGTAACCCCAGATACTGGAATCAAATTAGATTATATTAAAAAAGAACTGTGCAAACTGGATCCAAATAAAGTACAGGGAGGAGATGGAATTAGTAACAATGACCTGAGAACACTTACAGTACCATTATATCTATTATTCACTAGGTCATATAAATTTGGGGAGATTCCTCAAGATTGGAGACATGCGCTTATTAAACCTGTCTTCAAGGGAAATGGGAGCAGGAGAAACCCAGAGTCATATAGACCCTTAAGTCTACGTTCATGTTATGGAAAAGTAATGGAGAAGGTAATATTGGATAAGTTATTGTCAGAACTGAATAGGTCAGGACTTGAAAACATATATCAGCATGTATATGTTGAAAACAGATCTGTTACCACCTGTAACATGATGTTGTATAACAACATAATAACAGCTATGAATGAAAAATTGTACTTGGATGTAATTTATATAGATTTAACTTCAGCATTTGACAGGGTCATACACAAAACAGTGATCAATAAATTAGTACAACTAGGTATTGATGTACTCTTGATAAGATGGATAGCTACACGGCTTACAAATAGGACATGGCAAGTTTCATACAGCAACTGGATAGGTGAAATCCTTAGTTATAGTCAGGGTGTCCCATAGGGCTCTGTCCCAGGCCCCTTTCTTGTTTAGATTGTATCTTTCAGACCTAACTTTTTCATCTGAGGTGTTCTACTGTCTTTATGCAGATGACCTGAAATTGGGTAAACTGATTACATGTGTTACATATAAGGCATGCCTGCAAAATAACTTGACTAAATTGACCACTTGGGCACAGGAGAATAATATGCTGATAAATGCATCAAAAACTAAGCATATGAAATTTGGGAGACATAAATTGAAAGGTGAATATTTAATACAGCATCCAATGATTGAAACTGTAGACTCATTTAAGGACCTGGGTATATGTGTAGAGTCAGCTATGAGTTTTTCTAATCATATCAATCAACCGGTTAATGATAATTATAGAACTATAGATTGTATAAAAAGATTTATAAAGTCTAGGAAATCAAAAATGATGAAGTCATTGTTTGTTAGTTACATTAGACCCAAACTTGAGTATGGAATAACAATATGGAAACCCTATAAGAAAACAAACATGAGTAAACTGGAAACAGTACAGTGGAAATATACCAAGGGCATCCATGTATGTGAAAATTTAAGTTATTTTGAATGACTAAAATATCTAAACTTGTACAATGTCTCTTACAGATATGTAAGAGGAGATCTTATTCAAGTATGTAGGGCATTTAGAGACAACTACCTCTGGGAATGTTTGGGGTTATCAAAAAAATACTAGAGAATCATCAGAAGATTCTATAGGAATGAGAAGTGCACTAATTGGCTCTCTGACAGAGTAGATAATGCATGGAACAGACTACCAAATCACATTAAAGCAAGTACTAGTTTAGATATTTTTAAGAGGAGCATGGACACTTATTATGTGAACAAGTGTTTTGGCATATCGACAAGTTAGAAGGGCATTAATGCCCATGCTTGAAATAATTGTATGTATGTATGTACTTATACCATGGATTGGGAGGGGAAACACTAGATGCTATGGAGAACTCTTCATTTTGTGCCTTAACACCACTTACACATAAAGGGGATGAAGACGCTAAACCCTAAATACCAGGGATACTGTATATAGGGTGCCTTAAAGGCACTTACTTAAAAATATTTAAAACATGGTGCTGGGAACCATTTGACACTAGGAATAATATTCATTAGTGTGCCTTAAAGGCATTATAAAGGAAAAAAATCCACACCTTTGTCACAGTAAGCATCAACACTAACTGACTGAACTGAGAAGTTAGTGTAACAGGAATTTTTAAACAATATGTTGAGGATCTTGGATATTAGTCAATGCTTGAAACAGTTTGTGACAGGGAAGAACAGGCTTACAACTCAACTTTTGTAATGCAAGACAGGAGAAAACCAGGAAGAAACCTGAATTATGATGTGATATAGGGAAATATTGCCAGCCCAGCTATCTGGAATTTTGTAAATATTTATATGTCATTTGTGAATATTGATATGATTTATACAAAACTGTATGTTATGCACTGACCTAAAATGTAGCCACAGCATGCCCTGCTGACTTAGAATAGAAAATAAATTGAAATTAGATTGCTTTACGATTGTGCTATAAAAGTTCTCTCTCAATTCAGTGTAGCAGGCACAATGTCTAGAGCTAGAAGTTTTTGTATTGTCTTGAAAGAGAAGTAATTACTAGTTTTAACATGTAAAAAGTGTTGTATTGCTTTTATGACTTCCTAGCAGCTACACAGTTTTGAGATCTATGTATTTTAACACAGAGATGTTAAATTCTGTTAGTTTCTGTTTTAGCCTGGGAACTGAAGTCAGGTGACAAAAAGTGATGTCATCCAAGCTAACCCAGCAGTAATATTTGATACTGATTTAAGAACTATCTCAGAGAGAGGCTGTTCATTTTGTATTTTGTCTTGGACCTAGCAAGAGCATCCACTCATCATCACCATCTGCACTTGCCTTGCTCTGTAAGTAAGTTCTTAGTGCATAGCAACTCTTTTTAGACTCAGATAGGAATATAGTAAAGCTTAGTTTAGATGTTTGCTTTATTTATTTGAGACTGTCCTGCAGTGTTGTTTTAAATACTTCCTGTGGTTTTGAATTCTAAAGTAACTGTGCTGGATTTACTGAGTATTGTCTTGTTCTTTTATTATGTATTATTAAATATATGTAAACCTATCTTTGTGTTTGATATTTGTGAGACATATTTAAGCTCTTGGAGTACGTACATATCATTTTGGTGACACTGTACAGGCCACTCCAATAGCTTTGCTTGGTCAGACTACCATTTGGATAATAATAACATTACACAGTAGGATTGGACACCCTTTGTTAAGGGCCTTAAGTAGCTCTTAAAAAGTTGGCTGGTGGCAGCTGGAACTACCATATAGTCTGTGCAAAAGGAGGCATAGCTAGTAAGCCTGTGCCAGCCTTCCCCAGGTGTGTATGTGTGCTTGTATATAAATCAAATCTCAAAGCGTGTGTGTGGGCCATCCGCAGCAGAGGCAGACCCCAAATGGAGTAAAAAGAAAGAACGACAGCCCAGCACAACAAAAGAAGAATGTGCGGTGCCAGTAGAGTTAATGATGTCAACATGGTAATATACAATATGCAGTTGAATGGAGAAGTTTCTATTGACTTGTTTAACTTTTTATCTGTACCTTGTCCAAGGATACCACAGAGTTATGGGATACCAAAAATACATAAATCAGTCACAAAGCCCCCATTGAGACCAATAGTCTCTGGTGGGGGTTGGGTTACTGAATTCCTATCAGTCTATCTGCAAAGAACACTTAGTCAATATCTGCAGTTATGTCCTAGTGTGATTAAGGATACTACTGATTTTTTAATCAAGCTGAGGAGTTGGTTTACTGATAGGAATGACAGAAAATTAGATTCTAACTATATGTTTGTGATGCTAGAAATAACATCTCTATTTACTGTAATACCAAATGAGTATGTGGTTGAGGCTATATGTGAATTTCTCATGAGTGAAGCAGGGACATGATGAAACCTTACCATGATAGGGATGCTGACAGTAAGGGTGGAAAATATTTGTTCAGTATTGGAAACTGTTTTGACTAAAAATGTTTTTATATCTGACAATGAGTCGTTTTTGCAGTTATCTGGTGTGGCCATGTGGACACCTGTGGCCAACACCTATGCAGATCGTGTTCTTCATCAATGGGAGAAAAAGTATGTATTTACTAATGCGAATGATTTAAGCAAGAAAGTTGAGTTATATTTGAGATTTGTAGATGACTGTTTTTTTTTTATATGGAATGGGACGGTTGATGAACTGTTGAACTATGGGATGAAAAATGCCCCAGCAACTTTCCTGGGTCTGGTAGATCATATCCTAGCAGGAGCAGGAGATTTTGCCCTTGTTTACCTAGATGATATTGCCATCTACAGCCGTTCCTGGCAAGAGCACCTTCAGCATGTCAGGGAGGTACTGGGCAGACTACAGAGGGCAGGGTTGACCATTAAGACCAGCAAATGTCATATGGGTATGGCAGAGGTCTCCTACCTGGGACATAGAGTGAGAAGTGGTATGGTCAGGCCAGAGAACCTGCCAAAGTGGAAGCCATTCAGGCATGGCCTGCCGCTGTTACCAAAAAGCAGGTGAGGGCATTCCTAGGGACAGCAGGGTACTACAGAAAGTTTGTCCCCAATTATAGCACCATAGCTGTTCCCCTCACAGATGTGACAAGGAAAAGCAAGTCAGATAAGGTAGTTTGGACCTCAGCATGTGAACAGACATTCCATAAGCTTAAAGAAGCTTTGGGAGGACCCGCTGTGTTAGCCAGTTCAGATTACAGCAAAGAATTTGTTGTGCAGGTGGATGCTTCAAACCATGGGGTGAAGGGCTGTACTTAGCCAGGTTTCCCCCAAGGAAGAGGAGCACCCAGTGGTATATCTCAGTCGTAGGCTCCAACCCAGGGAGGAATGCTATGCAGCTGTAGAAAAGGAATGCCTAGCCATAGTGTGGGCACTGCAGAAACTTCAGCCTTATCTGTATGGAAGGAAATTCACTGTAGTTACAGACCACAATCCTTTAACATGGCTACATTGAGCCAGCCAGCAAAATATAAGTTACTAAGGTGGGCCCAGGCTTGCAAACATATGATATGACATTGCAGCATTGCAGTGGGGTTAGCAATGCCAATGCAGATGGGCTCTCAGAACTGGGAATGTTGTAAGGTATTCCCAGATAGGCTCAACCCTCTCAAGCAACATTTCTCAAGGATCACTTGAAAAACTAGCTTGAGTTTTTTGGGGGGAAGAAATGTGATATAGGGAAATATCCCCAGCCTAGCTATCTGGAATTTTGTAAATAATTCTATGTCATTTGTGAATATTGATATGATGTATACAGAACTGTATGTTATGTACTGAGCTAAATGTAACAACAGCATGCCCTGCTGACTTAGGATAGAAAATAAGTTGAAATTAAATTGCTTTACAATTGTGCTGTAAATGTTTTCTCTCAGTTTCAGTGTAGCAGACAAAATGTCTACAGCTAGAGGTTTTTGTATTGTCCTGAAAGAGAAGCAATTACCATGTTTAAAATGTAAAAGGTGTTTTATTGCTTTATGACTTCCTAGCAGCTGCACAGTTCTGAGATATGTATTTTTAACACAGAGATATTAAATTCTGTTAGTTTCTGTTTTAGCCTGGGAACTGAAGTCAGGTGACAAAAAGTGATGTCATCCAAGCTAACCCAGCAGTAATATTTGATATGGGTTTAAGAACTCTCTCAGAGAGAGACTGTGCATTTTGTATTTTGTCTTGGACCTAGCAAGAACAGCCACTCATCATCACCACCTGCACTTGCCTTGCCCTGTGAGTAAATTATTAGGGCATAGTGACTCTTTTCAGACTCAGATATGAAAATAGTAAAGATTAGTTTAGATGTTTTCTTTATTTATTTGAGACTGTCCTGCAATATTGTTTTAAATACTTTCTGTGATTTTGAACTCTGAAGTAACTGTGTTGGATTTACTGAGTATTGTCTTGCTCATTTATTATTTATTATTAAATATATCTAAACATATCTTTGTGGCTGATATTTGGGTGACATATTTAAGTGCTTAGAATACTTGCCTATCTATTTGCTGAAACTGTACAGGCCACTCCAATAGTCTTGCTTGGTCCGACTACCATTTGGATAATCGTAACATTACACAGCAGGATTGGACACCCTTTGTTAAGGGCCTTAAGTAGCTGATATAGAGTTGGCTGGTGGCACCTGGAACTACCTTATAGTCTGTGCAAAAGGGGGCATAGCTAGTAAACCTGTGCCAGCCTTCCCCAGGTGTGTGTGTGTGTGCTTGTATATAAATCAAATCTCAAAGTGTGTGTGTGTCAGCTACTTGGGCAGGTACACGTAGCACTGGTTGGACAGAGAAGGTGCTGGAGGTCCTTGGCTTGACCCCTCAGCTGAGATCTTAACCTTATAGCTGTGCCAGTGGGGAGTCTTATTGGGGTTCTGAAGAAAGAGGGTGAAACCAGCCCCAGACTGACTGCGATTTCTGTGTTTTCTTAAGGGAAACTGTACTTTACTGTGTGTGTACTTTTCATCTTCCCAAAGTGTACATCTCCTAGCTGTTACCAGTGGCGAGGATTGAGGCTCCCTGATTACTGGCCCAGTGCATGGGGCAACACATATGCTTCCTACGATGGCATTAATGACTGAAATCTTCTATGATTTAAGAAGGCAGGAAAAAGGAGACACCGCAGACTTTCTGCCAATATGGGATAGGAATGGGATATGTAGTGTGTGCATGTTTGTGTGTTTGAATGTGTATATTATATGTGGGGGAGTGAGTGGGGGCTGTCTGTGCTAAAAAGATGCAGCTGCCAACATTAACTAAACTACTGCAAAAAGTGCTGATCTGCACTTCATGGTAGTTAATGCTTTTCAGAGACATGCAAATTAGCCCATAATGAGCTCTTTCCTCATGTGGCGAATGTGCCTCTAAATCACAAACTACCACATAGTTTATAACACAGTATTTTTAGTAAGGCTCACATTATGGGCCTTAATCAATCCATGGGATTGTATATTTAATGAAAAATAATTTCTAGAGTACCCCTTGTTGCTTACTAAATGTGAGGCACATCATGTACAGGCATTTGTCATTTGAGGAGAACATGACTTTTTTTGCATTTTGTATAGATTTTTCAAGGTGCATACCATATAGAATAGCTGACATTAAACTGTTTATTCTGTACTCACAATTTATTTGAAGAAATTAAACATATAAAATAAATTCATGGATAATGTAAGTAATTCAAATTTAATGTAAATGAATTATGGTTAGCAACAGGAGTACAACATATCAAGTAACAATATACTGAAGGTACTTCCAAAACTTTGAGGCAGTCAACATCTAAAAGTATATGAATGTTGAAGCAAGTCTCTTAGCAGCACTTAGCACCAGCTTTTTCCAAAACAGATAGTGGCTTAGCACAGTTGTTTTTTAGATCTAGGTTTGAATCCCATCATGTATTTTTGCATAGGGGTAGTGCTGTGTGTGCCATTTTCATGTGCTCTTTTTCTCCCCCATAAATGAGAATTCAGTGTTCAGAATTACCCAGTTGCCAAAATGCTTTAAAAAAGTTGGCTCCAGAAAGATAAGGTGACATGGCATCAGCTGATAGCAGACATGTTTTGTAGTAAGAGAAACTAAGTAGTAAAACACACCAAAGTAATTATATACAGTCATCAAAGAGTACAGGAAAAGGATTCTATCCACTTCTGTCAGGTTCCTATTGAATTTTCGACAGCTTAGGTTGTCGAAAGCTTAATCATCGACACCTAAGCGTCGAACGCTTACAATACGGAATAGTCACATCATCGAATTCTTTCCTCGGGAAAGAATTTGCTTGGCCGTTATCGTGGATTTTCCCTTTCCCCAATGTAGAGTGATCTTGGAGTTGGTATATTTAGTTAGGGGGGTGTGGGGGGCTATGTTTGGGTTTGTTTGTTTATTTTGTTTATGGACAGCCACCCAAATTCTTTCCCAAGGAAAGAATTTGATGATGTGGCCGTTCACTATTGTTAACTTTTGACAGTTAGGTGTCGATGTTTTAGGATTGAACAATCTAAGCTGTCAATGTTATGATATAGATGCCTTCTGTCATACAAAGAAATATGATGTGCCTTCATTTAACTCTGACTAACAAACAATAATTTAAGATGCATATGTTGTAGTGTACCTCATGAAGTAATGATTGCAGCCAGGGAAATTAAGAAGTAACTGACTTAAAAACAGAATAATTAGTAAAATATATTAAAAAAGTCTGCATAAAATGCTCTATATATGAATAAGGACACACCCTTTTTTCCTCTGTGTTGACTATATTTTCTTTTGTTTATCAATAATTTGCATCTTCTGTTTGTTTATATCGATTTTAGTTTATGTGTTTTTGACTGAATGATTTAATAATTTAACTGACTGAGTGGCTGATGGCTGGAAATGTGTATGGTAAAGCACAGTGAATAGTGACTGACTGAGTGTTTGGTTGATTGACTGGAAATGCTGCATGGAAAAGGAAGAACATTTATTGACTTATTGACTTATTGATTTGATTGGCTGGAAATGCTGCATGGTAAACCATGGTGAACACTGACTAACTTAATTGGGTGGAAATGCTGAATGGTAAACTATGATAAGCATCAACTGATTGATTCATTGACTTGATTTTCTGGAATTGTTTCATGATAAAGCACCATGAGCTGTATATTTTTATGAACGAATGAATGAAGACAGTAGGGAGAGAAAAGCAGAATGCATAACATTGTAAGATGTAGTACAGTTTATAAAAAGTAAGAAGTGTGGATAAAGAATCAGGAACTACAACAAAATAAACAGACCCAACACTGAGATAAAATATATTTATTTAAGAAAGACTAAAAGGTAAAGATTAGCGAAGGATTTCAAATGAGGATAAATAAATAAATACATATTAGGTAATTCAAGCCTATAGCACCTTTTTGTATACTTCCAGTTCACATTCATCGCTTTTTATGGAGTCCAGAACTTTTTTGTGTCTGGCTTCATTTACTAAATGACTTACCAACTAATAATATGCAATATTAGAAAGTGCAAGGAGTTATTATCAAAATGACAACAAGGTTATTTGTCTAGGATATCCCACAGTAGAGAAATCAATAACTGTTCATCACTTATTATTCATGTTTTCTTATTTATATTATTTTCATAACTGAGAGCTCTACATGTTGGATACAGTATGATATGATATGCCATGATGGGAGAATGGAAAATGCATTGTCCATGTTTGTCCATGTCTATTTATATCACACTATACCTATATCTCAGTAAGCAAGCAACCACAGAGGAATTCCTTGTTGTTATATGAAAACTCATTTCTGGTTAACAAAATATTCTAACAATATATGACTACATTATATAATTTCCAAGGTATGACAGATTGTAAAAGTTTAGCAAAAAAATATTTTTTGGTTTGTGTGCATTATAATATATTATAGTATTTATTGAAAGACTATGAATACACTGCATATTATCTCTGCAAATAATACTTCTTACAAATAACATTGCTTTTTTATAGTTTTAATAGCTTTTATTGTTCACAAAGAATTTACTTTTGTTTATCCTATGCTTTTTAAGTTTATTTTTCATTAAAGGAAAACTCCACCCTAGAACTAAAAAAAATCTGGGTTTTATCACTCTTTCTTTGTTTCCTGACCTATTTCAATACCTCAAAATCACTCTAAGTGTTTTATTTGTAATTTTAGCCATTTTTCCACAACATGGCTACCAATGGGGATTGATGTATCAATGTGATCTTGTTCTCCCTCAACCCTTTCTCTTTCGCATAATACTTTGTATGACTCATGCCAGACATAAGGGAGTAACATTGAATTCCCATGCCTTTGACATATAATGGGATTTGTGAGGATCACTGTTATTTTCTTTACCTTCTGTAAAAGGACTGCTTCTTTTCTGTCTCTAATCATCCTCATTTATGTCTGGCTCAGACTTTGTTTTGCACTATACTTAGAAGTTATCCAGCTACAGCCAGAAAAGTAACTAAATTGCAGACCTTTGTTCAGTGTTTTCTTTTGTAGTTCAAGAGGAACTCATCCATTGATCCTAATAACATACCAGGTTGCCTGCTTATCAGTACTAAATATTGATCTTAATAACATAGCAGGTTGCCTGCTTATTAGTACTAAATATGCCCAGCCTGTCCAATCTGAACCCATACTTAACCTCTTTATTTTAAGCTTCTCCAGTGATTACATTCTTAAAGCCTGTAAAATATCCAAGTTAATGCCATTATACAAAGATGGCTCAGCCACAGACCATGATAACTACAGAATATTTTTTCTCACCAGCCTGTTATGTAAAGATAAGGAACATATTGCTACAGATCTCATTAACCTGCACACTGAAAATCTTTCAACCCTGGAGCTTCATCAATTTGCTTTTTCAAACACTAGTTCTGTCTCTTAAACATCATTCATTTCTAAGAAAGAGTCACTCAAACAGTGGATGGCAGTTATGCAGTAGATGCAGCATATCTCGACTTGGACAATGCCTTTGACACTATGCCCCAAGCCAGCATTTTGACAAACTTGTAAATGTAAATAAACATCCATATATTGTGTGGTGGATAACTAAATGTTTGTTTGAAAAAAACCTAAGTGATTAGAGCTGCAAGTATTAGCTGTAGAATCATTTGGTTTACCAAAATGAATTATATGCTAGATAATTTCACCTAGTGCACAAAAGTATTCTGAGTAAAAGATATCTGGTAAATATTGTGATAATGCAGGTATTGCCAGCTATGCCAGGGGAAGTAGGGCAGTGGATGTATAACATATGCCAGCACAGCTAGCTGGAATTTTGTAAATAATTACATGTCACTTGCATATCACACTGATTTGTACAGGTGCTGTGTTGAAAATGCATTTGCAAAGTTGCTTGTATTAAAAATGTACCAAGAACAGGTCCTGACTGTATTGTAACTGATTAAATGTATATGTTTTTAACAGAGGATACTAGAAGAGAAGAGGTTAATTTCAATCCACCTGACTTTGAAAAATATTCTGAAATTAAAGTACTGGGCCAAGGCCATAAAGATGTTATCTCACAGTTTTTAATGAAGCCAGAGACACAATGTCTGTAAGATGCATGGTTTATTAGTGTCTATAGGAAGAGCAGAAGTGTTAAAATTGTTTTGTAGCTTCCAGATGCTGCAATAAACTTTAGCAAAGCTTGATATGTGTTGTAACACATATGTGCTAAATCCTGTCAGCTTCTAGTGATGGGAGTAGTGTTGGAAACAGAGTCAGATGACCAGATGTGATGTCATTTTGTAACCAACTCTGAAATAATATTTAGATATTACAGAGAGGTCTTTCAGTGACTTAAAGCTCTGTTTTTAGAACCTGACAAAGAAGGACCCCTCACCTATTTCATCTTGCCTTGTGATAGTAAGTAAAACAGGGAATAGTAATTCTTTAGATCAGTCAGGAAAATTTAGTGAGATTAGTTAAGTACTGTTTTTCTGCATCTGTGTGAATCTATTTGTCTTTCTTATTTTAATATTTCCTTTGAAACTCTGGTGTTTATTGTAAATAGATATTTAGTATTTTCATGTTCTTTTGTTATTTAAATATATTTACAATTTTCATTGTGGCTGGTCCTTTAGAGAATATTTTAACTTTTGTGGGTACACATATCTATTTGGTGACTCTGTGGCCACTCCTGAAAGCCTTATCATTGACATTAGTATTAATTTCACTCAGTATGATAGGGTATCTTTCTAAGAGCCTTAGAGTACCTGGCTTTGGAAAGTCTGGTGGCAGTGCAACTACCTTATAGTCTTGGTAGAAGGGGGCATAGCTAGTAAATCTGTGCCAGTTTTTCCCAGGTATCTGTGTGTGCAAATCAAATCTCCAAGAGTGTGCTTGGAGCAGGGGCATGAAGCACCAGCTTCACAGAGAGGGTGCTGAAGTACTTGGCTTGAACACTCAGCTGAGGACTCAACTCTACAGCTGTGCCAGTGGGAGTCTCATTGGAATCCTGGAGACAGAGACTGAAATCCAGACTCAGGAATGAGTGTGTTCCCTGTATGCATTTAAGGGAAATTGTGTTTGATACAGAGAGCTGCATCTGGAAATACTAGCTGCATCCATTTTTGTTTCAATTGGATTTCCCTCTCCAGTGTCAGTGGTGAGGATTCAGGCTTCTTGATTACTCGCCCAGAGCGGGGATGTCACATGTACTTCTGTAGCTGGAGTAATATTTGCACTAAACATACCACTAGTGTACTGCAGTGCTCAGTGTTGAGCCATCTGTTAGTTGCCATCATTTTCTCAGACCTACAGGCCAACACCCCTGGCCTATGGTTATCTAAATTTGCTGATGATGGTACTTTGAGTGTTATTAATTGTTTCTCCTCTGACACAATTTCATCTACGTGGGTTAGATTATGTTAACAACTGGTGAGAGGAAAAATTATCTCAAGCAAAACATAAAAATATGTACTATTGGTAATCTTGTTAAACAAAACATTTATACATCACACCACATATGTGATGTACCTTCCAGTCAGACACTGTCATAAGGGATCTAAGCACTCTTGTTGATAATCTCTAATCTTTCAACCATTGTGTCTCTGTTGTAGTTGGGAAAGCCTTTTATCTCTGTCTCATCCAGTTTTCAAAGACATTTCTTTTAGATCAAAGGAGGTCATAATTCCCTTTAGTCATTTCTCATTATGTGCATTATTGAATATAATGTCCCTTTTAGCATGTATGTCTGAATGGATTTATGAAATTTCATCAAAATGCCATAAAAGTGAACCCCATGTAATCAAACTTAAAATTTCAACCCACAAAACATAAAGAAAACTCCTTTTGTGAGGGGGGGCAAGCCCACCTGTACCCCCTACTCCCCAAATAATTTTATATACCATCTCTAAGGTCACACTATAGTGGTAAAGTGCAAATTCTCCAATCCCCACTGTTTGATGATCACACCAAAAAATTACGGAACTTTTCAAACAGCTGATTTTTGATCAGTTGAACCATCTTTTTCACTTTTCAACAAATAGCTAATAAAATGCAGGTAACCTGTCTAAATATATGACTCAAACTGATAGATCTTAGAAATTCCTAACTAGAAAGATCATAAGCAAAAACACAAAACCAGGAGCTCCAAAGGACCAGTACACATTTCCCAATGAAAGATTTTAATGAAATGTAAATTAAAATCCCAATGATACACTTTAAAAATATATATAACAAAATCATATGTCCTGGTCCTTTGGAGTGCCTGGTTTTGTATTTTTGCTTGTGGATTTATACTAGGAATTCCTGCCTTCGTTTGGTTTTATTAAAAAGATCATAAGATCAGCGACATTAAGAGGTTCAGTTATCTGAATAGACTCTGGCTACTTTGCCTCTTATAGACTCCTCTGTGGTGATCTGTGTCTATCTTTTTGAAAAATGAAAGCTCTGACTTGACCACCTACTCTTGTACAGAGCAAATGGTTCCTTAAATACTTAAATCTTCATCAACTGAAAAATAAAACATGTTTGTACGATAAATTCCCATATAGATTATCTCTCACCTCTGGAAAAAGCTTCTGCTACATGTCAAGCAGAGTAGCACCCTTGTTACCTTCAAGATAAATATAAACAATTTGGTCGAGGAGTTTCAAATTCACCCCTGGTCCAACTTGTGTTCCATTTGTTGAGGATGGATTAAACTTATGATTATGTTTTTTGGCTAGGCTGTAGAATGATTGCTAGTGCTTTCCTAAAAACCTCTCAATATAGGTTATTTTGTAGAAAAGTGTCACTGATTCTTGTATTATTAGATTTACAGCTTGAGATATATTAAGTGCTATGTATACTGTTAATTATGCAGATAAGCATACTTTTACATATTAATATAAATATTTCAATAAACAGGCATCCAGGCAGGAGCTTTTGCCATTGTTTAAAAGCTCAAGTCTCCTGAATAAAATTGCTGCTGACATTATATTTCTAGGATATATAGTTTGCAAGATGGATTATTTGTGAATTGTGAGAAAAATATTCTAATTTTTTCTGCAGTACAATGTATTACATTATTGCTGCAAAGACTGAGAAAAACTTGATTTCTATCATTACAAAGACGTCTTTATTTGTTACTGAAGCCATTGCCATTTGCACATTTTTGATAAGATTTGCTGTCCAGAGGATATATACATTTGTTAGAATTATGTTCTCTAGTTTGAATTGTCAGAAAGTGCTCAAGAATCTAAAAACGTGCTCCTAGGAGTGTGGAATCTACAGCTTCTAGGTTTGAATGAGTTGCAATACTAAACAAAACTATGGCATAAGGAATGAGTGACATAACTCACAGAGAATTAAGAGTTATTAAGGAGATGGGAAACACAGAAGAAAACATTTTTAAGAAACTCCTAAAGATGCACACAAGCATATTCAAAATAGGTAATGAGAAAACAGGAACTATATTACATGACAAGAAAAAAATGAGTGGCAGGAAGCTTTAGAGTTTCTTCAGTAACTGAAATAGCCAGTCACAGAATGCTTTGAATTTAGAAGTATATGTGATCAAACAAAATCTTATTTCTCATAAGAATAATACATAAGCAATGTCTATGACTGAGTGATAACTGTAGTAAAAAAATGGAGGAATAATTGTAATTACTACTTAGATATTTATTTATTTGCTTACTTACGTACTTACTTACGGACTTGGTGACCAAGAAGGAGGACTGGTTTAAGACCAAATTCAGCCACCACCTGGGCAAAGGCAATAGAGAAAAATAACCAAGACAAACATAAAGTCACAATCAAGTAAACAACTTACAACTGAAGAAAATCGGGAAGTAGAACACAGGCATAAAATTAAAATAAGGCAGAGTTCATATTTTTTTTGTTGATGGATTCAAGAACAGAGCAGGGAAGAAGTGGAGGGAGGCTAGATAAATGAAGTGGTTATCAGGATGGTTAGTAAAAGAATGGCAAGTAACATAAGTAAATAAGTGAGATAATGGGGCTTTAATGAAGCAATAGTGGCTTAGTTTCATAGGTAGGTACTAGGCTGTCAGCCCTGGGGCCTAGATAAGCCTAGCCAAAAAGGTTCACTGGCTTTCGCCACCCAAGAAAATTATTTTCCTGTGCCCCTATCAAGCAAAGCCACAGAAGTGATCCCCAGGGTGAATTTTCTATTTTCCATCCAGTCATCAAGATTTTTCTTAATGAGGGCCAATGAGAAGCTTTGCTTGACATGAATAGGTAGTTTGTTCAAGAATATGGAAAGTCTCTGGGACAGGAATCTATCCCTCCAGCATGTTCTGTTTATTGTGGTGACACGGTTTAGGTCCCTGGAGCATGTGGTTCAGAGAGATTGGGATTTCTTTAAGTGTAGCATGTCCAATACCTCTGGGTTTGACATAGCTTTGTATGTTAGGCAGAGATCACCTCTCAGTAGGTGATATGTGAATGATTAGAGCTGGAGTTTTTCAGACGGTCTGCATATGGCATCTGTTTGAGGCCAGTAATCCTGTTAGTGAGGTATTTCTGTGGCCTTTCCAGTTCTGGTGTCTTGTGAGATACATGCCAGACAGGGCATTGTACTCTATAATGGGTCAGATGCTGGATGAGTAGAGAGGAACAATGACCTCCTTTTTTCTGGAGGAGAACCCTTTTGTGATGAGGTGTGCCATGTAGAAGGATTTCCTGACTACTGTGGTGATGTGGTTATCAAAGGAAAGACTACTGTCCACCTGTGTCCTGAGGTCTCTTATCATACTTTCAGTGTTTAGTGAGCTACTGCCTATGTGGTAGTTCATGGGTACCAAGTTTTTCCCAAAGGGGATAACAATGCACTTCTTGACATTGAGCTTGAGGCCATGACTTTGACACCAACCACCTGTCTCTGGGTGGCCCTTTTGTAGAATGTCTACATCATTAGGTGATTCTATCATGGCTCCTAGTTTGCAGTCATCTGTGAACTTCATTAGCCAAAGGCCTTCTCTGTTAGCCTGTACTTCAGAGAAGTAGATACCAAACAGGAGAGGTCCCAGGACTGAACCCTGTGGTACTCCACTTGTCACTGGTTTGAAGTCAGATTTGGAGTCTGCAACTTTTACAGCGTGGGTTCTGTCAGTGAGCCAGTTGGCCAGCCATCTTGTGACATAGGGATTTATGCCCAGCTTAGTGAGTTTATCTATAATTCCAGAGTGGGGGATGGTATCGAAAGCCTTGGCGAGGTCATGATAGGCTGTCTGCACTACCTTGCCCTCGTTTATGGCTCTAGTGACTGATTTAAAGAAGTCGATCAGGTTTAGTAGACATGATCTACCTTTTACAAACCCAAACTGAGTGGGGTCCAGGGTTTGGAGGTTACCTATGTTTTTGTTTATATGCTCCAAGATGATACGTTCCATGACCCTGCAGACCAGGCTCGTTAGGCTAATGGGGCAGTAGTTTCCGAAGTCCATGGTGGCACCCCCTTTGTGGAGTGGGATAACCATCACTGTGCGCGATTCAGTAGGCACATAGCCTTAGGTGAGATTATGACTGAACATGGTACTTAGGTGGGGTGCCAGTTCGTTCTGTAGTTCATGCAGTATGCAGCCTGGGATTTTGTCTGGTCCCATGGATGCTGTGTTCTTGGCTTTGGAGAGTGTGGTCTTTACTTGTTCATCTGTGATTATAGGGGCTTTGCTTTCTTCTAGTATTAAGATGGGCCCTTTGGAGGGTGAGAGGGGGTAAAGTTAGCACTGAACCTATCTGCCAGAATGTTGGCAATATCAGTTGGTTCTGTATATTTAGTGCCAGTGTGCTGTAGCTCAAATCAGATCTGAGTGTTGCCATTGAGATTCTTGACATAGCTGTAGAATGCTTTGTGGTTGTCTTTGGAATCAGTGGAGATTTTATTTTCATAGCTGGCTTTGGAGTATTTCATGAAAGATCTCAGCTGTTTGCAGAGGCTGAACAGGGAGTTCCTCCAGTCTTGGTAATTTACTCTTTTTTACAACAGCTTCTTCCTTCTGTTGTATAGTTTGTTTATGGCAGGGGACTACCAGATTGGCTTCCTTTTTTTGGAGGGTAGCATCTTGGTTTTGTTGGGGATGGCACAATCCATGCACTTGTGTATGTGTGTATGCAGTGCATTTGTGTAAGATTCAGCAGTCATACCTCTATTTTCCGTCTGCATGGGTGTCGTGAAGTTTTCCACTTCTGTCTTAAGAAGCATGAAGTTGGCTTTGGAGTAGTTTTTGATGGTGGTTTCCTTAATGGGGGCTGGGGGTGGGATATGGAAGTCTAGGGTGATTAGCTTGTGGTTGGATCTGACCAGCGAGGATTTGACCTCTGGAGTGGAACACCGGTTACCCATATCGGTGGACATGACCAGGTCCAGAATATTGCTGCCACTAGTGGGGGTGTGGACAAGCTGATCTAAGGCATTAGAATGTATGAATTCCAGAAAATCTTGAGCGAATGAGTTGGTACATGAGTAGTTTTCCCAGTTGATGGTGGGGTAGTTGAAATCATCCATAATTAAGGTATTAGGCTGTTCCTTTATATTTCCCAGTATCTTAAGAAATGGAGAGTGGGAATCCTGAGGCATGGTGGGGGATCTGTAACAAGCTACAACCTGGATTGCAGTCTTGCCCAGTGTTAGCTGCACTTGGATAATTTCAGAGGCATTATGTTGAGCAACTAGCCTGGAGGTGTGGATATCCTTAATGAATATGGACACGCCTCTGCCTTTAGTGTTTCAGTCCAGGGTTAGGCAGCCAAAAGGTGTGATATGAATTATAGCCGGGTAATGCAGGGGTGCTCTCTGGAGTCTTGAACCAGGTCTCTGTCACTGCACAAATGTCAATGTTCTCCATTTTAAGGAGTGCCTCAAGGGAGTGCATTTTGAGGTTTAGACTTTTAGCATTGAGTAGCATTATCCTCAGAGTTTGCTTGCTTGTACCTGTTACGGTGGTGAATTTTGCATTTGAACCTAGCCTAAAAAAGGCACTATAGGGGTGACAGGTGCCTTAGCCAGTATCCAGAATCCCAGGGGCGACAGGTGCAGGCCATCTCTGGCAAAGCATCATGGTCTGTCGACCATGTCCCAGGCAGACAGATATTGGATCCCCTTAGAATGACACCAGAAGCTTAGCCAATTTTTGAAGTCAATCATTTTGTCCTTGTATTATTCTGGGCAATGGCAGGATGCTACTCAGGACTAGGGTAATACCTGCCTGGGCTACAAGATCCGAGAGCTCCTCCATGTCTCTTTTCATGTAGTCCAGGGAGGCATGTCTTAGGTCATTCACACCAACATGGACAATGACAGTCTTATTTGTACTTGTTGTGGAGTGACCTTAGTGAGTGCATTATGTGGTGGATTCGGCACCCGACAAGCAGCAGACAGTAACTTTCTCCTTGTTTAGCCTGGTGAGTGGGACATCAGTGTGCCTGACTACAGAGTCACCTATGACTAGTGTGTTGGGTACGTTGTTTTGCCTTAAGGGCTGAGGTTGAGTGGCACACTGATTTTGTGGGCTAGGTGTCATTTGGGTAGTGTTGGGGGTGGTGGTTGTCTGTGTTTCAGCTTCGGAGGTCTCTGTTGCTTGGTCAGATTTTTATTGAGAGCCTCCAGGAATGTGGGTGTGTGCTTTGTTTCTATGTGTGTGTTTTGGTAGTGTAGGTTTTGAAGGACTATGTCCTGAGTGCGGTGTGGTGCAGGTGTTAACCTTCTCCTCTTGACTGTCTAGTCCACTCTTGGCTTGAGAGAGCTTGGCTTCCAGTTTGGCTATATAAGTGCATCTGTCACAGGATGTAGTGTTGGGTGGTAGGAGGAGAGGGTTGTCAGTGTACATGAGGCAATTGCTAGATTGCCCCAAGATGCCCAGATTCATCAGGTGGACAGGAGAAAACACTGGGAGCTGACCCATGGACATGCCTGGATAGGTGCTTATTAATCTGAGTACTAAGAACTGTTTTCCTCTTGACAAGTAAGGAAAGTCGAGTGATGTAGTAATTTGTAGTTTATTTAGTGCTTACAAGTTCTGAGCAAGTGCTGAGCACAAGGAAACAGTTTTGAGTGCTGAAACTATAAAACTTGCTAGTTCTAGCTAAAACTAGCTAGTTTTAGCACCAATTCCAAAAAGAGAAGCAGGCCATGGCCTGTTTGGTGATCCACAGTCTTGTCCCAGATGATGCAAGGGTCTGCAGGCTTGTAGCCTTTTTCTGGTAGATGCCTTGAATAGCAACCAGGCCAATCAGGTATGTTAAGCACAGACACTCACTCTCTAACCAGAAAGAGTCAGGAATCAATGCACTCTGCTCCTACTCTCACCAGGATCAGAATATAAGCAAAGATTCTAAGCTGTCACCTATAAAGCAGTTATTAAGCATTATGGTGATCAGAAGTCTCAAGGAAATAATGTAACTGCACTGCTTCTGTCACCAGGAGAAAACAGAATCACTTATCCCAAGATGACTACTGAGAGGCAGAATGTGGGCTCTGCAGTAACTGATTGTCTTACAATAGATGCTTAAAGGTAAGATGAAAAATGGTGTATCCTAAACACTGCAGTGTGCACTAGAGGAGTTAGATGTAAAAGTAGGGAACTTAAGTTTTACCTATCTAAAAGTTAAGTTTTAGTGGAGAGTCGCTATTTTTAAAACAGCAAGATAGATTGGAAGGGGGTGGTCACTTTTGTATTCCGGTACTATGGAATATAGTAGAACGGCCAATAAATTTAAATAGTTGAAGGGGAGGGATTTCACAAAATGATAATTTTGTGCTTACTCCCACCAACCAGTAAAAGCAGAGAGGAAATGAGATATATGGTCAAATTAACATAAGGAGCAGGCACCTAGAAAGACAGTGATGTTTAAGAACACAACAGTAACCGGGTGGGAGGGTGCGAAAAAATTCTGTCTGACTCACAAGACAAGGAGCTGTGGTCTCTTTTCAAGTTTTAGAATGCAGTTAAAACACAGTGTAAAAAAAAACAAATCACAGTATACAAAATAGAAAAAAGGAAATAAAGTAATACAAAACACAACAAATAAAAAGCAAACTAACCTTTCCCTCACAGCAAACTGTAGCGAAATCTGGGTGAGCCTTTCCAGTAAAGCTCTGAAATGTCTTATTTTACCCCTTATATAGAAGGTTTAGTTCCTAGCTCCAACCCCTCAGGTCACAGATGATTAACCTTAGCTGACCTGTTATAACTTAGGTGTGACTCCTTAACTGACCTCTTCTAATTTCTAAGCTAGACAAATACTTTGGGCTAACAGGTCCAGGAATTAACAGATAATCAAATTAAAAATGGTGGAAGACAGGGACAAGGCAATAATTAAATTTAGTGGTTTAGGGCTGTCACATTTCTCCATATTTGCAACATTTGTTTGATTGATTTTTTCCAGTCATCTTTTAAAGGTAACTCCAAATGCCTTTGTGTACAAAGGTTATAGGGAGTGGTAAGAAATGTGTTTCTTGTGGCTGCCGTAGCAAACAGGATATTGTGATGTTACTTTTGAAATATCAAGAAGGTGGGTCATAAAAGAGCATAATTATCTGGATGCTGCATACCATTTCATTAGAGAAATGAGATGGACAGGCCAATTTGTATAACATAATATGGACTAATATAAGCTGTGCTGTTTTATTTTCAAGCACCACCCATCTAGCACTTTAAGTTCTTGGCTTTTTATCATAAAATTTATGTTAGTGTTAGTAAATAACTTAGATATGTATATATATATATATATATATATATATATATATATATATATATATATGTGTGTGTTTGTATATATATATATATATATATATATATATATATATATATATATATATGTATATACACACACACACACACACACACACACACACACACACACATATATATATATATATATATAATTTTAGGCATATCTAAGTGTGCATTCTAACATATATATTTTATTATTGTGCTGTTTGATATAATGATGCAAAGGGAGTTTTTAATATAGTTATAACAATTAGCAAAGATGAAAGTATACAAGATGTTTTGAGATTAGTAGAGAGATTTAAAACATATTATTTTGAAGACTGTTCTGCTATATCTTTTAGTTTATAATATGATTCTGATATATTATTTTAGAACTTTACATTCCTGTGATTATAAATGTTAATATATTACAAACTAGTTCCTTTTGTTACTATTGTCTTTTCTAGTGTGATTTGTCTGTTCATACTCTTAGTTGTTAATATTTTATTGGATAATAGATGCAGACCTTTTCTATCAGAAAGATTTTGGAGAAAACATGTTGCTTTTTGAGGCTTTTCATTTCAATGTTTATGGCTTTTTTATGTTTAAAGACTGAGAAGAAAGGGAGGTAATGATATTTATATTGAATATTTGTAAATGGAAAAGTCCACTCTTGTTTTGCTTTCTTCATTGTGTACTTTCTATGATGTATATATTGTTAAGTGCTGAGTGTGCTATAATTATTTGATTTATAATGTTATTGTATTAAATTAGGAAGTAATAGCAACCATTTAGTTTTTGGTAATGAACTGGATCTGTTACTGAGTGGTTTGTATGATTATATCATCAAACCAGGAATTTTGTATTCCATGATAAGGGGTTTGAATGTTTTTAAATTTGATTTCTTGTTCTTAGTTTTAATATATCTGTTCATAACAGATATTATCAGGAATTAGTTTTCATTATTTGCACTAAACCATTATATATTATTTTCTAAAGCTGTTTTTCTAAATGTTTGTTGATAAATGTCTCACATTAAATGTTAATGGACTTAATAACCTAGTGAAGAGGTGTAGTTTAAAAAATACTTGAAGTTACATAAAGCTCACATACTTTTCTTACAGGAAACACATCTATTAACCAAATATGTAGATAGATTGTTGTTGAAAGACTATTCAATTCTAGTGGGATCTCATTTTAAATCAAAAAGAAAAGGCACTCTTATACTTTGGAAGAATTCATTAGCTATGCCTAAAGTGGTAAATACCTTTTCTGATAAGAATGGGATTAGTGGTAAAAACATTATACTTTTGTAAATACCAGTTGGATACCTGGGATTGGAGCTCAAGATGCTAAGACATATCTAGATATTATAACTTTAGATGCAAAAGGTGAATTGGTTATTGTGAACGATTTTAATTGTATTTTATCTAGTAAGGACACTACTAATGGTAGAAAACCCAGATTATCCTCAGCTGCTAAACATTTAGAACATTTTATTAATTTGTTAAATATGCAAGATATATAGATTTAAAATCAACAAACTCTCTTAGCTATACACATTATTTGTATAGATTTGGCACTCAAATTAATATTGACAAAGTTTTCACTTCCGGTGGTTTATATACGAAAATTGAAGATGTTTTGATAATGCCATGTCCTTTATCTGACTACAATGCTATTACTTTTACTCTAATTTTAAAAAATAGTAATTTGATTGATTGCTAGAAAACTCCTACATATATAACAAAACTAAATGATTTTAAAGAATGTTTTTTGAAGGAATTAAATCAATTTATAGAATTTAATAATAATTGTGAAGTTACAGAAGTTGTTTTATGGGATACACTAAAAGCTTATTTTTATTTTATTTATGTAAAAGGAGGAATTGGGACAAATAATTATATTCTTTGTAATCTAATATAGATAAACTGAAATTAAATTAAAAACCTAATGATAAGGATGCAAACTTTGAGTTAAAAATTTTTGAGTCAGAAATATCTTGAGTTACTTCATCATATAATTTCAATAAATTTGGAAATACTGAAACTACATTCATATTCAATAAACCCAAATGTTTACACAAATTAGCTATTAGATCTAAAAAAATGAATACAAATCATATTAAAATAATAGCATTTAAACAAGAAAATATGAATAAAAAGTAACTGATTTAAAGGACATATTAAAATATTTTAGAAAGTATTATGAGAAATTCAATAATAAGAGAATAACATTTGATAATAGTAATGAAAATGATAGCTTTCTGAAAGACAATATACATATGTTAGCTAAAGAACAAAAAATTAGAATTAATAAGTCATTTTCTTTTAAGAAGTTAAAGGATCAAATCAATAATCATAAAACAGATAAGGCCCCAGGTCTAGGTGGCATAATTCCAGTGTTATATAAATTCATTCCAGATAATATTATTCATTTATTTAGCTAGCTAATTATTTTACATTTGTTTACTGGGAACGTCCAACTGGGAATGAAGCCCTTTTTCAATGGAATCCCAGAGAGAAAAGCTCCTCTACTTGTAAGAGTTAACTAATATAATTTAAACCATACAACATAATGAGACAATAATTTACAACAATATAAATATATATAAGAAATGTACAGAGATTTATGCAATATGTGGATGTAGGGATACCTGAAAATTATATTATTTGTATTCATTCTTACAGATAATGACAAAGAGGGCATACAGAGAATATGAAAAAGAGGAATAATACATATTAGAGGGTTTAATGACTAAAACAAAGAGTTTATTATAGAAAGAGTTAGTATATTAAATATTTTATTAAAAGTGTTTGAATAAGTCAACTCTGCTTCAAATAGCCCTAATTATTGGTGATATTCTCTTGTATCTCTCATTCTGAAACAAGATAATGATTTAAATTATGTTCTTCTTATCAAGCTATATCATTGCTGACTATAGATTAGAACTGTTTTATTATTTCCTATTCCTAACACTACTTGATGTTTAGAGACATTTAATATAAGTAAAATGTTGGATCTTAAAGATTTGGCATCAGTTCCTAAATGGTAGCAAAATACATACTACGGAATATCTTCTTGCAAGACATAGTTTGGAGAAAAATAATTGGTTGAATATGCAAATCTGCAAAAAAAATTTTTATTGATAAAATTAAAGTCTCCATGGATTTTCAAACAAAACATATTCCAAAAATTCTAGAGTTTTTCTTTAAAATCAATAATAATTTAAATAATAATAAATCATATTTATCTGTAATATATAGAATTATAAGAATACAGCTCACTTCCTCAGATTTGTCCTTTTGGAATTACTCATTAAAATTAATAATGATCTTTTTTCAAATAAAGATAAAACTTTAGTTCTGAAGTCTGCAAGAAAATCTGCATCTTCACTTTATTAGAAAATTTATACTTAGAAATATCCTATAATATTTGTAATGGTGAGCTGGACCACACAGATCCATTGTCAGTAATAGCCTTGATATGACTAATGTAAAACAAATGCATTAACATGGAGTAATTTGATTGAGACAGGTAAATATTTTATATTTTGAACAGCTTATTTTATATGCTAGTTCATAAACTGGCAAATGTTTGTTCTATTGTGCCATTACTGTTTTTTTTTTCATATGTGATATAATTCATGGCTGATGCCATGCTGTAACGTTAGCTCTTCTAAGTGAAGCTAGCACTTTAGGACATTAGAAACATGTCCCTGCAGTACACACTGCATCATCTTCATACAAAGTTAGGAGAACTACAATTCCAACTTGTCTCTGCTATCAAAACTGTAATGAATTAGATTTAATTGTGGAATGGATAGTAATGAAATGCTGCTGAAATGGTTTAAGGTCTATTTTGAGAAAGGAAACCAGAGACATGGCACAAAACAAACTACGAAGAAATGACATGTTAAGCAAGGTTGACTACTGACTCTAGAAATGCTTCAATAAAAGCAAACATGACTTTGCACTGTTTAAATACTTTAATGATGAGCACTTTTATCTTTACAAATAAAAACTTCTTCAGATAAAGTCCATAAAAGTTGCATCCCATTAATAAACTTAAACCAACCAATAAAGTCAAAGATATTCAACATGTGACAGCCAAGCCTCCAAACATGGGACAACCCATTCATAGAAAACATACCATTCATAAAAAAAACATTCACACATACCTTTAAGCCCCATAATATCTGGTATAAAAGTAGGCTTAAAGAATAATTTTAAAGGTGAATAAATAAACTTGCAAAAAACATAAATGAATAATAAAAACGTAAGATATTTTATGTATTAAAATTACTATGGATGGTAAAAGTTATCTATGCAGTGCTTTTAGCTTAAGTAAGCATGCAATTGATAACTGTTCATTCAATCCTGGCCAGCAATCTGCTATGAGAAAGAATTGTCAGTACACCTCATGTTTTTCAAGGAAAACTGTCCACGGACATACATTGTCAGAAATAAAGGTAAAACTATTATAGATAGACTGAGCGAATCTGACTACAAATTGTCCAAAGTTTAGAGACTAGAATTAGAAAATGCCTACTTTCATCACCACTTTTTCTGTGGATAGTTATCTGATTAAAGATATTTTGACAAAAAAATTGACCCATACTGAACAATTACCATGGTGTGAGAGATAACGCAGGGTAAAACCACATGTGGTGAATAAGAGAGGAATGAACCTTAAAAGCCTTTTGGAAAAAGGCATGGTTAACTCCAAGGAGAGGCAGAGAAAAAATCACAATGGTATGAAAAGGTGTGGTCACTCTTCTCAATGTAAATACATTTTGGTAGACAAGAAGTATGTTATTTCTGACAATGTACTCACAATCAGGGAGTCTTACAACTATAATACACCATGGATGGTCTACTGCACATCATGCCCTGTCTTTTACATTGGAAAGACTGAGTGTAGCCTCAAGTAAAGAGTCTATGAGCATATATACAATATCAAGAAGCAAAAGGATAATAATGTGCTATTTAAATATATAAAATAAAATCCAGGACATGACTTTAAATTTGTTGTACTGGAACAAATACCTATGAATGATAGAGGGGGTCCATGAACACTTTCCTTGATAAACATTTTTTATGAATCATGTGTACATTAAAAGTGCATCATATAGAAGTGTTATGATACAGTGTCCTTTTTAGGGCTTTGGCATATAAGACCTGGTAGAAAAAGCAGTGAAGTATGTCAGCCAATTAGGCTGTAGCCTAAAAAGGATTGTACCTAAGATAACTAAGTTGGAGAGTGTGGAACACATGATGAAATCTAATACTAGTCTAATATGTCAGTATTTAAGGCAGGCTATCTCTGACCTAGCAGAGAATTAATCCGAGATGAAGGTCCAAACTATAATCGGTAACCCTGCTGCCCTGAACAAAGTCCAGAGACATATATTTCCACTTGATCTCCAAGTACAACAAAAATGAGTGATAAGGAGAAATGAAGGAAGCCAAATGACAATAACATAAAGAATGTGTGGCTGATAGTCAACAGCTGTCTTTTCGGCTATGGACTTTGAGAACAGTGGGCCAATGCTTGTTGAGAAAATTTTAGCACAACTCCTGAGTGTAGGATCCTTGAGAAAGAAGATGTAATTATTCACTCCTGTTGTGATGCTCCCGGTGTAGACAGTGACAGGCCTGTAAGAAATTGGCTTATTAGACCCCTGCCTTAAACACTCAGTATCCTGCTCTAACCCTAAATAGACAAGACAGAAACTGCAAAAAGAAGAGAGGTAAGACAAGGATTCGTGCTGTGAGCAACTTGTATGGGGGTGGTGGGGAAGGCAAGCAGAAGAAAGTGCTGAGTAATAATTTAAAAAGACAGTGAAAGAAACAAATTCTGTGCACCCAGAAAATGTTTAACCTGCTCTGGTTGGACCGCTCGAGCCTAGACGTTTTCAATGAGTAAAACCTGGGGTACAGCCTACAGTTAAAGCAGAAGTATCGGCACTTGCAGTCAATTAATAGTCAGCTCTTGTATTTGCTCTAAGTTACTGTGAGCATGTTCCTTGGACAATGGAAAATACAGGTCAGACCCTTCACCTTAGGAATGCAAACCTTCTCAGTTCAGACCTCTCACCCTGACCCTGCTGATCTAACCAGATTCAGTTCAAGAAAAGTCACTGACCACTGCTGATAGTCAGCATCTGAATACTGCAAAATGTGTCATGAAGACTTGTCAAAGAGAGAGGCATGCAGCAGAGAGGTGAGGTCTGTGTATATGCCAGTGAAAAGTGCAAGGCAGGGTTTTGATTTTGACACTAGTTTGTATATAGAACGTTGCAACAAATTTGTTTCTCAGTATGACTTTACCTATTTTTCTTTATTTTCTGAACTGATTGATGACACCGAATATGCACAAGTAAGGGAGACAGAAATTTGGCTGAACCTAATATCCTTCAGTTATAAATAATATAAAAAACCTTAAGCCAAACTAAATAAAATGAGTATGTAAATAATTATTTCATTCATTCTCCAATGCTTATCCTGTTCAGGGTCTTAGGGGAGCTGCAGCCTATCCCACTACTCAATGGGTGCAAGGCAGAGAAGCTAATCCTTGAGACAATGCTAGTTTATTGCAGACTCAGGATATGAAGTTGCTCTAAGGAATAATTGTAATTCTGAGTTACGGTATGTGGGAGACTATCGTGCAAGTCCTAAGGTTATAAGTAGGATTTTAGGCTTATGGATAAGGTATCAAGAATGGAGTTAAAGTCAGGTTTTAGGGTTAGTGTTTAAGGTTACGTTTTGGGGTAAAGGTTAGAGTTTTACTTTTGCAGAAGAGTTTTATGTTTAGCAGTAGATTTTAAGGTCAGGATTAGGGTTTTATGTTTAGAGTATATCAATCTGCAAGTGGTTCTGCTAGGAAAACAGTGTGAGAAATGTATCTTTGATTTCATTGGAAGGACATCACTCATTTTGCTCATTCTGAAAAAATATGTGCACAGATTAGTTTTAACCTTACCACAGAAGTAACAAGAGCAGAGTTAGTATACATATCTTGCAGTGTTCTAGACTACAGGGTTTAGTAGTAGCATCCAAATAGCATACATTCTTGCATAACACAATTCCAAGTACAAGAGGTCAGTTTGAAAGCTGAAGAATGGCAGACATTTAAGTGTTGCCTTCCACTTAGAGGGTAAAAATATATATATAGAATAACATTACATAATGTTACAGCCAAATAGACTAAATGGATCTAAATATCTCTGAAGCAGATGTAATGGAGTTCTGTAAAAAAAAAAAAAAGGAACAGTGATTTGGCTAAGGGGCTATATAGAGAATAAGGTGTTGTGTGTATGTATATACGTATATAATCAAGTTAAGTGGTCTTTTTCTATCGACAATTTTACCCTTGCTTTATGTGCTTTACCTTTAGTCCCTGCTTCCAGTCTGTCAGCAGTTAGTACACATTTATTTAGTGGTCACTTTCCATGCACCTTTGATGTTTAGTCACAAATAAATAGACAGGGTACCTCTTAGTGTCATACTGTATTTCCTACATTGCTATTTTTCTGTACCTTAATGATGGCTTTGCTCATTTGACCTACCAGTAGTAAGCGTATAATAATGTTTGGTATCATTAAACTGTATTTAACCTCTCGTGTTAGCCAGGATATTTTTAGACACATATCATATTCATGGTCAAATCACAGAGTAAGGCATATGAAAAAGAAAACAGAAAGTATGGAGTAGCACTATAAACTGTCTGATATATCTTAAGAGGCGCACTGACACTGGTAAACATTGTAACAAATGACCTGAAACATGATTAAGAGATACATTTGGCCTTTGTTAATAGTAGCTCCTTTCTTAAGATAAACTGAATTCGTTCAGCACTGTATCTCTGATTATTGTATTTTGAAAACCTGTTTATAGAATAAGAATATGCTGATGCTTCTAACTTTGGATATGATCACAAGATACGAGTGAGAAGACGTTATGCATAATTATGTTGGCAACAAGATAACCTACTTCAATTCACCTGAGTCTTGCCGAATGGGTATACTTGCTTACCACTCAGGTAGTTTACTTTTTTAGATACTGTGAAGTGATTATGTTCAATTTTCCTTTTCAAAATAAATAAATAAAAAGACATAGAAAACTACTCATTCGTTGTCTTACACTTTATCACTGTGCTTTACTTTCTGATTGTTAACTTAGATAGTATGACAATCACAAAAGTCACAGCTGTTTCCTTAACAGACTGTGTATCCATATTGTGAATTACCGATGTGAAATGCTACAGCTGCAGCCCAGAAGAAAAAAAATCAAAAGTGTTGGAAAGAAAATGCCACGTTAAACAACATTTCCCTCTTGACCTCCACTTGTCTCACAGTGCAGTACCTCAGAGCGGCCTTGTCGAACATGGACACCTCAATTCCCACTAATACCAAGGTATCTTTGACCTTGGAGCCACCCTGATGGTATAACAACCCGTCAGTGTATGCAGCCAAGCATGTACCGACAGATTATGAATGTTTCATTACTGTACTGAGGCCTGGCTTTCAAAAGCTTTTGCTGGTGGGTTATACAAATCCTAATTTTTTTCCCCTTCCACTCTGTGATGAATATCTCAGGAATGGCAAATTACCCTACCAAGCTAGAACGTTCATCTTTCTTTGTGTCTGAAAGCTATGGCAGGCTTGAACTTTTCTATAGACTCTGTAGAGAATGTAGTGGCAGCAATTTAAAGACGCAGTATGTTTTTCAAAGAGCTGGTTGCAGGCATCATTCATAGGCTTTTAAACGCTGAGATGTTTTCCAGACACTGCAAGGGCTTAAAAAATTAGCTAGCTACTATAGTTTAAGCAATGCTCCCATACTGTAAGAAATAGCAAATATATATGTAAATGCATACTGCATATGAAATTAAATATGTTTTTCTCCAGTTGTAGTTTCATAATCTTAATTTGTGCTGTATTTATTTAATTTGAAATTCAGTATATTATTTTTGTCAAAAAGAAATACACACCTAATATAAAATGCTACAAATACTTAAATAAAAACATATCCAATATTGAATTACGATATTGCAGATGGATAGCTTGAAAGTCAACATCTTGCAGTGGAAGCTTAAATGTTCATACAGCAACTTTTATAAAGCAAATGCAAGTTGCTGCTTTATGGTAACCTGCAATAAGTTGATACAAAAGAAAAATAGACTATCTACTTATATTTGCTTGTATGCATACATATTACCTACTGTTCTCCTCATCTGTTTGTGTAATGTATTCTTCTTCTGTGTCATTATGTCATTATCAGTGTACAAGGTCACACTGTCTGTGTTTCAGTCTTAACACTTGATGGCATTGATAATGTTCCTAGATAAGGGCCGAAAGCCATCATTTTTATTTTCGGTACCATACAGAAAACACATTATAGTTTTTAACCAGTTACTTAGTTTAGTACTGCTTAGAGAACTTATTATTTAAAATAACATAGAAATATGTTTTAAGTAGACTGCAGAATAACTGCATACAGCAAACTTCATTTTATTAAAGCTTGAATAAAGTATATGTTATGTCTAATTGCGATTGCCTACAAACATTAAATATTTGCATGCTGTTTTAATGATTTGCATATAAACCATTTGCAAGATAACATTTATATTAGTTTTGCATTGTCATTTGTTTTCTAGTGATTAAAGCCAAATATCCAGCCTTATAATATGTCATTGCAGTCATTTATTCCAGAGGGTGATATTGTACTCTACACCCTCTTGCTATGGCTGCATGAACATTTGTATTTACATTCATATTTGGTTTGCCTGACCCTGTTACCTGCATTAATGTACTTCATTAATGTATTTGTCAGCAGATTTTGTCACATTCTGAGCTCCTATCTGCAGTGATCATAAAGTGCTCCTTTAATATTCCTGTCCTTTCACCATCCCTCTCTACAGAGCACTGTCACTTTATTGGGAATCTATGCACAGTAATATAGACACACACACGCACTGATATGTGTGTGTGTATATATATATATATATATATATGTATATAGATATATATATATATATATATATATATATATATATATATATATATATATATATATGGGAACACTTCACAATGCCAAAATCCTGAAAGATAGAATTTCATATGGCCGAGACCATATGATCGAACTTTTGGAATCCTGAAATTGTCTGCATACAGCGCGGAATGGGAGATTTCCCTTTTCCCCTGCTGTAGTGTGATCTCGGAGTTGGAATATTTAAGGATTGGGGGGGTGGGGAGTGCAGGGGGACTTGCCCCCTGCAGAAACATTTAAATTGTTTTTTTTTTTTGTTTTTTTTTTATTTGTTTTGGAATTTCGATACTACAAAATATCGATCATATGGTCTCACTATATTCTTGTACACAGATTACCCTACAATGTCAAAAGATTTTCTCTTGGATCCTGCTTTGTTAGATTAGATTAACCAAGTTCCCTTTATGTGGAACCTTATGAAGGTGTTTGTATGATCCCCTAGCAGTGCAGTTTTAGGGTTCATAGAAAGTGTAAGACTGAGGTAGCTTATGTGAGTACAATCCCCGAACAGTGCAAGTATAGAAATGTTCCTTTACTTAGACTGAGATATGAGAGTGGGGGTGCAGAATGCCCCAAGTATGAGATTCAGTGACTCTTCTGGGCTAAAACTGGAAAGTGAGCCTTTTCACTAATATTCTACCCAGTTAATACATAAAAATAAATAAATCAGTAATAAACCACATATTCTCATCGTTATTTCTAATTTCCATCTCCGACAAAACTTTCAGTTTGTCGTAAAATGTTAAGTCTTTCTTAACTTGAGACATCCTGTATTTTTCTTATTACTGCTGTACCCATCCATCACATGACAAGAGCCATGAGTCCTGACTCTTGGTAAAATTCTCCCGCTTCCCAAACAGGCAGCTATCCCTGTCTTTCTGGACTATAGCCCTCCCTTCTAAAGATTATTGCAGCAGGTATTTTAACTTAGTTCCTGCTGTTTTGTGCTCTTTTCCACCATATTCACTGGTGTGGAGATCAAAAGGTACAGCCTTTAATTCACATTTCTTCAAGTATGATCTCCTATTTAATAATATAACATAAAACATAGGATTGCACCAAAACAGCTTATTTTTTCAGTTGCTTAACAATTACTGTGTCCCAGTGGCCTCTCTCTCAGCAAAGATCTCCCTGCTGTGTAGTATTCAGCATGGGGCAAGGGACTCAGAATACTCATAAGTAATGTTCATGTTGCATGGGCCAAATACCCAGTGGTCACATCTAATGTGATCCAACAACTTGCCTTGCCTAGCTTAGTATCTTCATGAACTCACCCACTCTACGCATTGGGCAAATATCAAACATAGACACTGTATTCAGTTTCCAGAAGGTATTACAAAACATTAAGGAAATGTCTAGAATAGGAACCAAGACTACCAAACTATTCCATTCACTTTGGAACTCCTCAGTACCTCTGAATGTAAGCAGCTAGGTTCATAAGTAAGTACTAGGCTAACTGCTCTTTTGGGCCATTTTAAGCCTAGCCAATTTCTCTCAAAGGTGAGAATCAAACCCTGTACCTTGTGTTTGTCAGATAAACACCTTAACTAACGTGCCAACACCACACTTTCTCACTTTTTCACTTATTGTCTTTCTTTGAGAGCCTCTGTAACTTTATACAATTTTAGAATCACCTTCTTCCTGGTACAGTTTCATTGTGATGGTTTATTATTTCATTCTACAAGTAGTTCAGAAAAGAAAAAACAATCTTTATTTCTCAGTAAGAATTTTTTCACTTATTAGTTCTGATTTTTAGGCGATGTTTTGCCTAGCTGAACAAGACGGATGGTATTTTCTGGCACCACGTTATTGACACGTATCTAAGCTCCCAAACTGACCACACATTCTTTGACCTCCTTCCATGGTTTTAACACATTTATATGATAAGTGTGTTCTGGCCTTCTTTGTACAGTCTGCTTTATTTTGTTTTTAATTTCTCCATTTTCTATACCACCTTAAATGGGCCTTACAGTCTTTCTTGGAATTTTTTCTCATCAGAAGTGACTAACACTATCAAGTTGTCCCCTCTGTTTTAAACTCTGTCAAGTCTGGAGATCTTATTATACACTGTCTATTGCACTTCTTCCATCCTTTGCCTGTGTTCCTTCACTAGTGTCCTAACAATGTTAATCCTATCTTGTAAGTTTATATAGTATGTGATTACACTTTTAAATAGGATTTACTCATCCACACAAGTCTCAGTATGAAGGTGGTATACTGATGAATTCATCTGTTTTACTTTAAAACACTGTCAAAGCTGGTGTATCACCCTAGACATAAGTGAGGTGCCCTAATCTCTGAGAATTTTTTTGGGTATCCTTGCCATGGAGAAAAGTAACAGCTTTTAGGCTATTGACTTGCCACTGCCTTTTCACAGTAGTACTGTTTCAGGAAACTTGTTAGCATAGACAATGATTACCTGAATGTACTGGCAGCCATTACTTGACTTTCCTAATGGACCTACATGGTCTACGTCAATCTGGTTGAATGGAATCTCAATATGTGCATGCTATTAGTAGAAATCTTCACCTAAAAATACTAGCATAAATATTTTCTGTTTCATTATCATTAAAAAGCAGCTCACAATAGCTGTTAAAATAAGAGTTCCTTAACCTTTACCTTAATATCTCCTGATTCTCTAGGCACCTGCTACTGACAGCCCCCTTCCTGAATTGTTCTCTGTTTTAACCATACAGATGAAAAGCTATTGCTCTCATTAGTTTGCCTTTCTTCTCTTTACGAGAGTATCTATACGGGTCTTCACCCTTCTGTCTCCACAAAGGTTCCATTCACTCCTCTGTTCACTAGGATCTTTTGACATGGTTCCTTACTATGCAATGAGTTCTGTAGTGATTTATTTTGCTTATTCAATAGTTGTTTTTTTTTCTGGTAACATATAGAGTCATACCATTTTCTGAATCTGTAATGTACCTCTCAACTGCTGCACTTTGGCTGGGCCCTCCAGTTTTAACTTTTAACCTCCAGAGCACATCTGCTCTGCTCTTTCAACTTGACTGCCTTAATTTCCACTCTTTCCTTGTTCATCTGTACACACAGAGAATGTATTCCAGGAGTGTGTCATAGTCAAAAGGAGCAAATAACAGACATGGCTAGGTACTTGCACTATCACTGTGATTTCATCAGGACATGCAGTTTTGGGGTGTCCCATATTTACATGGGACACTCCAAAACTATTTAACTTTTATACCCAGTATCCAGTACACAGAGAAAAAGCTAGCTGTCTGTTTAATCTATAGTAGTGTCCACAAGAGAAGGGATCCAGTTACCCTGATGATCAAATTCTGCCTTAGAGCATTATATCAGGTTTTTGTTGAACACAGACCGGAAGAAACACCGGGTAGCTCGATTCTAGTCATTGAATTCTAGAAGAGTCTAAACGGAATAGTGCAGAGTGCAAGAGTGTGTAAGACACTTTATGCAATCACTTTCAGCATTTTTTTCACTTGCAGTTAAGTCACAGCAGTAACATAGGAGCTGAAGTTGCTACATTATTGCAATACTTGGAATGCAGACATGAGATACCAGTAAGATATTACTTGAGAAAAAGGAAACTTTGAAAGGTACCAGAGTTTTGATTAGCAGGTAAAAGACCAGTACTATATGCATTTACTTTTCAATTAGCAAGTAGTCTTCTTAATGTGAAGTCATATTTCCCAACTGCTCTGATTTCATAGAATGTCCCTATCTTTAATCTCTTCCTGGTAACATTTGTTTCTTCTGGCATATCATTGAGGGTCACATTTACTAAATAATGACAAATGTTTATGTTTCAGACTCCATATCCCTCAGAAGATGCATGCTAATGCAAATCCTGTTATTCTAACAGCTTTTTAAGTATTCAAGAGCAATATTTAAAATGTGTCACTGATTTTGGGCTTCTTTCCCCTGCATTATTTTTGGCTTTGATTCTTATAATGAGGTTGACAGGTATGCACACAAGTTACAGACACAACCAATAAAAGTTACAAAAACAAAAATTAAATAAAGCTTAGAATGCATCAGCAGCACATTTCTCTATTTTGTTTATTAACTACAGTCATCTTTGAAGAGGCATTTAAGTTTTTGCAAAAATCATGACTAAAAAGGTCAGCGAACCAGGCCATGGCTAGAATGGAACAATCAGTATAATTTCTTACCTCTCATCTTTTATTGCTCTGAATTATCATGGGGAGCTAGGGGTGTGCAAGGAAAGCATACAGAAATAGATCTCCCCAGTTTAGGGAGAAAGTACCCAAGCATAATTTGTTGTTTTCTCAGAAAAACATAGATGCCTATATCTGGTAGTGACCCTTCTTCTCAAGTTGCTCAGTTATAAAAAGGTTTAACTGTCATTTGTATGGCTCTTCTCAGGTTCTACTTAATTGAGTTGTCATGGAGTTCACTTCTGAGAGATGTAACTTGCTTTGGGGGAGAAACTTGAATTGCAGTGCATGTTTCCATGCCTACAAGGTTAACCTGATAGAAAGACATTCCTTCAATTTACTTATGTACTGCACTACTGTGGTATTATCTGTCATTATCCGCAGTGTTCTGCAAGAAAGACTATTATAAAGACATTTAGTGCATCAAAGGCTACTTATATATTTTTTACATTTATATTTGGTTTGATTTCCTGTGGACACTGTGGTCACTGTACCTTGAGGTCTTGGCTGTGAACAGTGCACATTAAAGTCCTGGGTTCTGGATCCCTAAGCCTGATCTAGTGCAGGTGTTAGATTTTACAAAGAAAGGATAGGACATGTGCTTGGCTAAACCATGGTTTTCCCTTTGTATTCTGGCTTTTTAATAACCTTTTAGGAATGTAGTGCAAAGAACAGCTGTCTGTTGAAATGGGCACATAAGTGGTGCACCTTCACATTCTAACATGGGGAATGAATCATCAGCCAAGAGAGTCTCCAAAGTACAGACCCCAGTTGCAATAAAGTCTGGCCTTGATTGAGCAGAAACAATTATTTTAACACTGTCCCACACTCCCTACTATTATCTAGAAGACACATTAAGGACATTTTATGGTATTTTAAAATGTGGGTTTGACAATTCAGTGCCCTAAAAGCCTAGGATGCAGAGGAGCATAATTTATTATGATATATGTCTAGCAATCTGCTCTGTCTGTAATTTGGGAGAACAGCAGTCTGCTCTATCTGTAATTTGGGAGAACATCAGTCTGCTCTATCTGTAATTTGGGAGAACAGCAGTCTGCTCTATGTGTAATTTGGGAGAATAGCAGTCTGCTCTGTCTGTAATTTGGGAGAATAGCAGTCTGCTCTATCTGTAATTTGGGAGAAGAGCAGTCTGCTCTATCTGTAATTTGGGAGAAGAGCAGTCTGCTCTATCTGTAATTTGGGAAAATAGCAGTCTGCTCTGTCTGTAATTTGGGAGAATAGCAGTCTGCTCTATATGTAAATTGGGAGAATAGCAGTCTGCTCTATCTGTAATTTGGGAGAAGAGCAATCTGCTCTATCTGTAATTTGGGAGAAGAGCAGTCTGCTCTGTCTGTAATTTGGGAGAATAGCAGTCTGCTCTATCTGTAATTTGGGAAAATAGCAGTCTGCTCTGTCTGTAATTTTGGGAGAATAGCAGTCTGCTCTATTTGTAAATTGGGAGAAGAGCAGTCTGCTCTATCTGTAATCTGGGGGAATAATGTGATTTGGGAGAATAGCAGTCTGCTCTATCTGTAATCTGGGGGAATAATGTGATTTGGGAGAATAGCAGTCTGCTCTATCTGTAATTTTGGAGAATAGCAGTCTGCTCTATCTGTAATCTGGGAAAATAGCAGTCTGCTCTATCTGTAATCTGGGGGAATAATGTGATTTGGGAGAATAGCAGTCTGCTCTATCTGTAATTTCGAAGAATAGCAGTCTGCTCTATCTGTAATTTCGAAGAATAGCAGTCTGCTCTATCTGTAATTTGGGAGAATAGCAGTCTGCTCTATCTGTAATTTGGGAGAATAGCAGTCTGCTCTATCTGTAATTTCGAAGAATAGCAGTCTGCTCTATCTGTAATTTGGGAGAATAGCAGTCTGCTCTATCTGTAATTTCGAAGAATAGCAGTCTGCTCTATCTGTAATTTGGGAGAACAGCAGTCTGCTCTATCTGTAATTTGGAAGAATAGCAGTCTGCTCTATCTGTAATTTGGAAGAATAGCAGTCTGCTCTGTCTGTAATTTGGGGGAATAGTGTGATTTGGGAGAATAGCAGTCTGCTCTATCTGTAATTTGGGAGAATAGCAGTCTGCTCTATCTGTAATTTGGGGGAATAGCAGTCTGCTCTATCTGTAAATTGGGAGAATAGCAGTCTGCTTTGTCTGTAATTTGGGGGAATAATGTGATTTGGGAGAATAGCAGTCTGCTCTATCTGTAAATTATGAGAATAGCAGTCTGCTCTGTCTGTAATTTTGGGGAATACTGTGATCTGGAGTAAGTCTGGCTTACTTACTAGATTCTAGGGACAATCTGCCTAGGCCTCCACTGGGATTTTTATAAAAATGCTCATGAGGATATTTGACCTTTCAAAAAGGGTTAGGTCTCTATTGATTGGAGAGGTTGGAGTCTGACTTACGTAGGTAGCATCTAAAATAACCAGGAGGGCTTTGTGGGCTACAGAAATGGCTAATGATATAGGTGGGCCCAGTTCCAGATATTCCACAGATCTTTTCTTGGAAGCTAATGCATTATATTATATTAGAAATGCTGCCTTAAGGAATATAGCATCTCAAAAGGACAGGTATCTCTGAGGGTGAAGAAAAGAGGCCAGAGTATGCTCACCACCTGTACCGTGGGATAGGATAGAATACATATGAAATCTCAGGAAGCACATGCAAAATGAATCTCAGGGCACCTGGTATTGCAACACTGCCTAATGTTGCAGCTGACAAAACAGGCACCCGCTTTGTTTCACGATACTGGCTAGTTGGCACTCTCTTTTGTAGGAATGTGTCCAGCTGTATATTTTGCACATATTTATTATTGTTTCTACCTGCATATTTTTTTATATGCATCATGTTCTGTTTTGAATTTTGTGTTAATCTTCGATGCATTGCAAACTGCATGTTATATTTTATTCTTCTTACTACTAAATTATGATTCCAGTCAATACATTTTTAATGTACTCTTGTACCTGGGTCATGGCTGAAAATGGTCAACAGACCAGCCCAACTATCTGGTTATCAATTTGTAAAATAAAATAAAATCTGTAATCCAGGTCCTAATCTCCTGTCAAAATTTGATGGAGTCAGAATACCCCACATGGGACATCTCAACTTTACTTTTTGAAGGTTAAACCCCAAACACATAGGGATTATTTGGAGCAGGTTGAAGGCTTTGCAGGAATCCTTAAGCCACCTTAGCCCAATTCTGTGATGGTGGCAGGAGAGAACCAAGGGCTGGTAAACCCCAAATGGCAGTCTAGGCTTGCTAGAGGTCCTGGCCTCAGCATAGGTCTTTCAGTGCTGGGAGTCCACTGGGGAATTTGGCCCTTGAGTAAGAGAAATCCACTATCTTCTTGGTTACATGGATGCCCTCCTAGGTAATCACTAAGGGAAAATGTTCCTCCTTTTGTTTAATAATGAGGTTTAGAAACAGATTTTTCTTCATCCACTTCCATAGGTTCCAGTCATTCTTTGAACTGGCGTGCTGTACTAGAAGCTGACTACATGGCAGGATCAGAGGTTGTATTGCCAGATGCCTAATCTATATGAGCTATCAAGGCCAGGAGTTAATATGGCACCACTGTGGTGCTGACCTCCTTAAACCTAAGATCCTTAACAGAGTCTTCAGACTTTGTGGTCCCTTAGGCTTCTTCATGGACTTCTATTTTTTTTCTTTTTCAAAGGGATGTCCCATAACTAATATGGAATTCTGATGACATGATAGGCTTATCCAGAGGGTCACTAGTCTATTCTTTTTCAGGTAGGCCTGAACGACCTTACATTTGCTTTAATGGTCTTACATTTGAAATCCTAATCTATATTGCAAATCCTAATATCATGTTCTAGCCCTTGAAAGAAATATGATGTTTGCAAGCACACTTCCTATGTTTAACCATGGTGTTGGGTGGTCATAGCCTATACCTCTTTGTGAGCCAGATGTCACACGGATATTTACACACTTTAATTCAGAATGTCTGGGAAGCACTGTCTGAATCTAAATAAATAAATAAATAAATACTAAGGTCCTTAGTGCGATACTTACTTATTTGCACCACTCTTCAGTCATAGGTTAGACAGACTGATTAATGAATGTATTTTTTTAGCCACCAGTGCAATGTGCATTCAGCAAACTGGGCAAGAAAGAATTAAAGATAGCCAGGCATACACCACTTTTATACCAGTTATCTGAAGACATCTGGAAGTGAGATAACATCAGACATCAGTGGAAGAAGGGTCTCAGCTCTGAATGTATGGCCAGACATGGAAGCACAGCCTGCAGCTGAGTTTCAGATGGGTATGGCTGCAACAGCGATCCACATGAAGAATATCTCCAGCTATACACATACTTTACCTTTGACTATACCAAGGGTTCATGTAAAACCTACCAGTTTTATGCAGATTTATGCCAAGGTACTATTTTCTGGTCTTTCATCCTCCTATAATAAAGGGTTTGATTCCCTCATCCTCCCATTTGCTTACTGTATAACTCTGAGCAAGGCAGTTAACCAGATACTGTTCTCATATTATTGCTAAAATGAGCTCAACTGCCTACCCCAGTTAAGAAATATTTCAAAACTTTTTGGGGAGAGTAGTGAAAACTGGTTACATCAAAATTAATCAGTCATTTTAATAAACTATTTATCTCTTCATCAAAACAAAGAAAAAGCATAAAACCCCCAATAGAAACTTAAAATTCCAGATGCCCCACAATGCAAATCATGAAATCTCCAAACAATCATAAATTAGTTTTGCAAACATAAATATATTTATTTTTTTCCAAAACCCTTTTCTCTCAAAGTGTCATATCTATCTCCATTTTTTTGGTTTATTTCTGGTGCACTTGCTTTCCATATCTCACTTGAAGTCTAGAAATCATAGACTAGTTCACAAGAGATACGGTCACTAAAAATGCTCTCTCCAAAAAGATTCTGTTTTCCATTGTGACTCAGAGGTAACAATTAAAAACCCATCTATCTTTCTGCAGTGCCCCCAGGCTAATTCTTCACATGCTCTAGGTGCAAACCCTAAGTGTTGTTCAGATAGCCATCCAAAACATAAAGACTGGACAGAGACAAAAATACTGAAACCCTGATGTCAAAGGCAGCAGTTTTGAATTATTAGTATTATTATTTTTTTTTTTATAAACTTGAAACTGCACTGATCTGATTATTTTAAAATGGCTTGTATCCTTTGGTCTTGCCACAGTCAAAACATGCTACTACAGCAGAAATTCTGAATTATGCATATAAAAGCAAAACAGGTAAACACAGGAGCAGTCACATTAGTGACAGAAGGTAGAATTTCATCAATTACTAATAATAACTGAATAAACATATTCAAGTCATGCATATATAGAAATAAATACAGACCTGAACACAGCTCCACTGCACACTCACTGTGAGGCGGATCTTTGTCTCCCATCTTACTTATAAATACGCTATATGCAAGGCCACTACACCTAGGGGGAAGGGTCATATAAAGACAATGTTTTCACAATTACAGAGATTTGCAGTTTTGGACTTCAGAGATTTAAACAAGCACCCAATAAAAATAGTTCCTGTTGTAAAATAAGTGCAGCAGCTTAGTGATTTCATACTTGTATCATCTTTATTCATTGAGTGTATTGCATGATAAACGTTAAATTAATTTACTTTTAAATTAATTTATCTTTCCATCTATTTATCTAACTAACGGTCTGTCTGTCTATTTTATATA
>NC_056742.1:166189929-166327429 GCF_019279795.1 Protopterus annectens
TCCTATGCCTTGAAAGAAAAGGTGTAGAAGTGATGAACTCAAACAAAACAGATGTCTCCAAACATTGCCTGAAGGTAGCTGCAGTCATAGAAATGTGGCATGCATAACATATTCCTCTCAAACTGGAAATTGTCATCCTAGTTTTGTGCCAGGAGTTGCCCAGTCACTACCCCTGTTTCCACTTCCAGATGTTATCATTTAAGATACAAGTCTGTTGTAGGCCATTAAAGGGCAACAAAGAAAGTGTGTAGAGTGGAAATCTATTTATATATGCATTAAAGCAACAGGCTTACTACTTTTGTAGGAATACAAAGCTGAGATGTGACTGATGTATTACACAATTTAAAAAGTCATCAGGCAGATGCTTTGTGCCAAACACATCTGAATAGAGTCTGGAAGGCACCCTTTCCAAAAGCAGAAGCTGGAGATTTAAAACTGTGCATGGAAAATACATCTGTTCTAACAAACAGCAGTATATAACATATATCCTTGAATAATATAGGGGTATAAGCATGAGACTCCCCAAAAGATAATGATAGCTATAGTAGCCAGCCAAATATCAATCCAGTTTTAATAGTTATTTCACCTTTAATGTCTTTGAGCAGATGATACAAGTCTTAAATCCCCTGAGTATAGACATGGACCTGCAACTTGAAAGACCCATGTTTAAATGTCTTGCTTATTACTAGCTACCCATTATGTATTTCCCCCTTGTGTATACTTCAGGACTTAGAATGATACTCTTTTTATTGGGTGTATATGTATGGTTCATCATGACTCAATATTAGTTTTTCTCCTAGTCTTAACCTGAAAGTGGTCCATCTGGATCAGTGATCCAGTCCAATTAACAAATGGAAAAAAAAAACAGAATCATAATATGAAATGTAAGTTTACTTTGGATTTGGTTTGCACTGAAAAATTAGTGCTGGCTCTGAATGACTTCCTTTAATGGTATTACTAAAATAAAACTTGAGTTACATACCTTATAATTCTGATAAAGTCCAGACGTGTGGACGAAAGTGCTTAATTTATAATAAATCCAGTGTGTTGCAGAGCTTTCAGTGGTCGTTCTTCATTTTATATATATATGTACATATATATATATATATATATATATATATATATATATATATATATATATATATATATATATATATATATATATATATACTTTAGCTAATGAGGCCTGAAGAGTATGACTTGAGAAACAGTTCCAAAAACTGAAGACATGCATAAGCTCCAAGAAATGGATGCCCTTTAAGGATCTTAGCAGACACTCCTAAGCACTGCATGACTTTGACACAGTACTTGAAAGAGGAAATTGTACCTGGCCAGTAGCTGCAGCCAAGAGAAGCAACATGACAAGAAAATCTAGCATATCTCAAGGACAAGTGCAGCTGCTTAAATATAAAGAAGTGGTATGACAGTGATACCCAGGGATAACATGACAAGCAGCATGCTGCAGGGTGTCTGCCTTGATAGAATGCATTTTAGATGTAGCTACCTTGACCGCATTTCTAAAGGTCAACATAGAAAAAAATATTTATCAGACAGGGTGTTTGCTTGCATCCTAACAGTATTAGCAAATGCTGGCTTTGTTCCACTAAATACTGCAGTGCCAGGTTCCAAAATTTAAGAAATATTTTGAAGATTAAATTGTAAGTGTGCACTGAGGACATGATCTTGCAGCTATTAAAAAGTGTTTGATTACACTGCCAAAATATACTGATACCTGTGTTGTGATTTAAAAAGCAAAGAAGAAAATCATTATTAACAATGGATTTATAAGAACTAAAATAAATATCATAATCTGGAGTTTCATATGGGGAATATTCATACACTTATGACCAGATTATACTGTGTTTCCCAATTCACCCTACCTTTGGTTTTAGAAACTGAATCCAGATATATAAAAAGTATGTATGTGCATATACACACATACTCATGCACACACACTCAAACACACATGCACATGTGAATAGACACACTTACATAAACACACATACCATACACAGAGAAAAAAGAAACTGTTGCAAAAAAGAGTAAAGTCCCATGAGTGAAGGAGCTCCCTGGTCAGCCGCAGTAAGAAGCTGCGATCCCTGATAAAATCCTCCAAAGCTAGTTCCGAAAACAAAATTGCCACTGATTCTAAAGACAACCATAAAGCATTCTATAGCTATGTCAAGAATCTCAATGGCAACACTCAGATCTGCTCTGAGTTACAGCACAATGGCACTAAATATACAGACCCAACTGATATTGCCAACATCCTGGCAGATAGAATCAGTGCTAACTTTACCCCCCTCTCACCCCCTAAAGGGCCCATCTCTATACCGGAAGAATGCAAAGTTCCTGTAATCACAGCTGCACAGGTAAAAACCACACTCTCCAAAGCCAAGAATACAGAAACCATGGGACCAAACAACATTCCAGGCTGCGTTCTACATGAACTACAGAATGAACTGGCACCCCACCTAAGTACCATGTTCAATCATAGCCTCACTTCAGGCTTTGTTCCCACTAAATGGTGCACAGTGACGGTTATCCAACTCCACAAGGGGGGAGCCACCACAGACCCTGGGAACTACTGCCCCATTAGCCTGACGAGCCTGGTCTGCAAGGCCATGGAATGTATCATCATGGAACTTATAAACAAAGACATTGTTAATCTCCAAACTCTGGACCCCACCCAGTTTGGGTTTGTAAAAGGCAGATCATGTCTCCTAAACCTGATAGACTTCTTTGAAGCAGTCACCAAAGCCATAGACGAGAGTAAGGTGGTTCACACAGCCTATCTAGATCTCGCCAAGGCTTTTGACACCATCCCCCACTCTGGAATTATAGATAAACTCACTAAACTAGGTATAAATCTCTATGTCACAAGATGGGTTGCCAAATGGCTCACTGACAGAACCCACACTGTGAAAGTAGCAGACTCCAAATCCGACTTCAGACCAGTGACAAGTGGTGTACCAAAGGGTTCAGTCCTGGGTCCTCTCCTGTTTGGTATCTACTTCTCTGAAGTATAGGCTAACACAGAAGGTCTTTGGCTAATGAAGTTCACAGATGACTGCAACCTAGGAGCCATAATCAAAACTCCTAACGATGTGGACATCCTGCAAAAGGGCCTCACTGAGACAGATGCCTGGTGTCAAAGCCATGGTCTGAAGTTGAATGCCAAAAAGTGCATTGTCATCCCCTTTGGTAAAAACTCTGTACCCATGAACTACAATATAGGCAGTAGTATACTTAACACCAAAAGTGTGATAAGAGACCTTGGGACACTGGTGGACAGTAGTCTCTCCTTTGATAATCACATTGCCACAGTAGTCAGGAAATCCTTCTACGTGACACACCTCATCACAAAAAGTTTCTCATCCAGAAAAAAAGAGGTCATTGTTCTCCTCTACGCCCCTTTTGGTATGTACCTCACAAGACATCTACAACAACTGGAAAGGCCACAGAAATACCTCACAAAGAGGATTACTGGCCTCAAACAGATGCCCTATGCAGACGTCTCAAAATACTCCAGCTTTACTCCGTCGCATATCGCCTACTCAGAGGTGATCGCTGCCTAACATACAAAGCTATGTCAAACCCAGAGCTGTTGGGCATGCTTCACTTAAGGAAATCCCAATCCTTCTGAGCTACACACTCTAGGGACCTAAACCTTGTCACCACAATAAACAGAACATGCCGGAGGGACAAATTCCTGTCCCAGAGACTTCCCATACTCTGGAATTAAACTACCTATCTATATCAAACAAAGCTCCTCATTAGCACTTTTCAAGAAAAATCTTGATGATTGGATGGGAAATAGGAAATTCACCCCAGGGATCACTTCTGTGGCTCTGCTCGACAGTGGCACTGGAAAATACTTTTCTTGGGTGGCAAAAGCCAGGGTACCTTTTTTGCTGGGCTTGTATAGGCCCTAGGGCTTCTAGCCTAGTACCTACCTATGAACCTATGAACCTATGTAAATGCTTTAGGGTATACATGTCCTTCTACAGCTTCAAACCTATAGGTTGAGGGATTCAAACAGCAACTTTCAAGAAAGTAGACATTGATTCTTGAGAAGTTAATAGTTTATGGTTTACAGTTAGTTGATATTCTACATGGAGAACTTCAGCAAACAAATCGTTCTCGTTAGATATATCTTATATCTTTTCTTTCCTTTCCTTTAATCTGACTTTCCTTGCCATCACTGTTAAATAGTGCAGCATTTAAAAAAAAACATGATGTGAGCTTCCATTTTCTGCCTGCACATTGCACATCAGTTTCTCTGAACACCATTTCAGTATTACTTGAAATGTCACAATAGTTCCTTTTGAAGTCTGTGACAATATTTGTAAATTGCATGCCCCCTGACAACTATCTATGTGCAATGATTATTCACAGATGAGTGGGAAACCCATATGTGAAATAGTGAAACATGATACCTATAGCTGAAACAGTGAGAAGGGAAGAGACCTCTGCAGCTAAGACATTTATGGTTTTTATACAAGCAATTCATTAGGCCAGTGCTTCTTCCGAGAGACAGACAAGCAGACAGATCAGGCTAGGCTAACTAAGGCTGGGAGGGAGTTCAGAAAATACAGAAAAACAATAGTATTAAGTCAATATTTTGCCTGTATCTTGAAAAAAAGGGAAGGAGGCCATCATGTTGGGCAGAGCCAGTGCAAAGTAGCAAGTGCAATGGATGAATACTCGGATAGAAAGAGAAGAGCTGAAGAGGAAAATGGCTGGCTTAAAAGAGGTTAAAGCAAAGGGACCAGGAGGGCTGCCTTCCGAAGTCTTCAGGAATCTCTTCACTGAGCTGGTGGTTTCTTTAATGGTAATCTTTACAAAGTTCTAGACAGTGCAAAATGACTGAGGTCTAGGAGATGTGAAGAGTGGAGCCCTGGTGAAATAGGAGAAGCCTAGGGAATTAAGATCCAGCAGTGGCTGTGAAAATCATGAAGATAATCCTGAGGAGAAGGTTTGTTGCCTTCGTGGAAACAGATCATGGTCTATGCCTACATTACAGGAGAGCTTGATAGGAGAGCACTGGCAGGCGTGGTCTAATTGAACTTCACCAAGAACTATGAGTTGTTCTCACACAGGTGGATTCTAGGAAAACTGCCATATTTGGAGATAGGCTGAGACTGAAGAACAGGACTTCAGCATGGTTGCAGAGTATGTCACACCATGTTGTGGTGGGAGAGACATGTTTACCCAAATGCTTATAAACAAAGTAAGGCAACAGATCCACTGTGAGCCCCTTTAAGCCATGGTCCACAGATGCCACTGTGGCAATAGTAAATACAGCTTATATGGAACATTTCAGAACAGTCGATCAGCATGTTCAGTGAGGAGCAAAGAAACTAGATTACTTTCAAAAAACATAGAGATATGTGAGGGGGCCTAGAACACCTGGAAAAAACATACAGATATGAGGAGGCTAGAGAAGGAAAACATGGAGCACCTTGAAAAAATATGCAGACATGAGGAGGAGGGAAAGAGACTAGAGTACCAGGAAAAAAGTAGGTTGAAATTCCTTCATACGGAATGTAATATAGCTACATATAGTTGTATAATACAGAAGCAGAAAGGTATGCATGTGTATGAAGTAGCTTTAACTACTGCTTGTGGTGCCCATATGTAATCACTGCTGATCTGGTTTATGTGCACTGACAGTGATTCCTTAACTAGTGCTTGTGATGCCCATATGTAATCACTGCTGATCTGGTTTATTTATGTGCACTGACAGTGATTCCTTAACTAGTGCTTGTGGTGCCCATATGCAATCACTGCTGATCTGGTTTATTTATGTGCACTGGAACTGATTCAACTAGTGCTTCTGGTGCCCATATGTAATCACCACTGATCTGGTTTATTTATGTGCACTGGCACTGATTCCTTAACTAGTGCTTGTGATGCCCATATGTAAACACTGCTGATCTGTTTTATTTATATGCACTGGCACTGATTCCTTAACTAGTGCTTGTGGTGCCCATATGTAATCACTGCTGATCTGGTTTATTTATATGCACTGGCAGTGATTCCTTCCTAGTGCGTGTGGTGCCCATATGTAATCACTGTTGATCTGGTTTATTTATGTGCACTGGCAGTGATTCTCAAACTAGTGCTTGTGGTGCCCATATGTGATCACTGCTGATCTGGTTTATTTATGTGCACTGGCAGTGATTCCTTAACTAGTGCTTCTGGTGCCCATATGTAATCACTGCTGATCTGGTTTATTTATGTGCACTGGCACTGATTCCTTAACTAGTGCTTGTGATGCCCATATGTAATCACTGCTGATCTGGTTTATTTATGTGCACTGACAGTGATTCCTTAACTAGTGCTTGTGGTGCCCATATATAATCACTACTGAAGAAAAACACAAAATACACCAGCACAGTACCATCAGCAACTTCTCTTTTAATACAGCAACAGTGGATCCTTGAAGGCGAATTGCCGAGGTGCCAGATCACTGTTGCTGTATTAAAAGAGAAGTTGCTAATGGTGCTGTGCTAGTGTATTTTGTGTTTTTCTTCAGTTTAGTTTTGTTTGGTGTTTGGCATATAATCACTACTGATCTGGTTTATTTATGTGCACTGGCAGTGATTCTTTAACTAGTGGTTTTGGTGCCCATATGTAATCATGTAATCACTGCTGATCTGGTTTTATTTATGTGCACTGGCACTGATTCCTTAACTAGTGCTTGTGGTGCCCATATGTAATCACTGCTGACCTGGTTTATTTATGTGCAGTGACAGTGATTCCTTAACTAGTGATTCTGGTGCTCATATGTAATCACTGCTGATCTGGTTTATTTATGTGCACTGGCAGTGATTCTTTAACTAGTGCTTGTGGTGCCCATATGTAATCACTGCTGATCTGGTTTATTTATGTGCACTGGCAGTGATTCTTTAACTAGTGTTTGTGGTGCCCATATGTAATCACTGCTGATCTGGTTTATTTATGTGCACTGGCAGTGATTCTTTAACTAGTGCTTGTGGTGCCCATATGTAATCACAGATGATCAGGTTTGAATAGATATTTGCATTACACGAGGAAAATAATACACACACACACATACATACACAAATATATATATATATATATATATATATGTGTGTGTGTGTGTGTGTGTGTGTGTGTGTGTGAGTGTGTGTGTGTATATATATATATATATATATATATATATATATATATATATATATATATATATATATATATACATATGGAAGCCGGACACTTGTGCGAATTTAACTTTCACCGAAAGTCAAATTTGCGCTCACACATACACGAAATTGCTGTTCATCGAAGCAGCAATTTTGGGTATGTGAGAGTGGTGTGCCAGTCACACTGCTTTGCGAGTAAGGGAATATTCCTTTACTCCACTGTAGTGCGACCTTGGAGTGAGAATATTTAAGTAGGGGGTGGGGGGGCACAACCCCCCACGTTGGGGGGGTGCAGGGGGGCAATGCCCCCTTGCAAAAACATTTAATTATTTTATTTTTTTTTTTTCACAGTTTAATGGAAGTGCTTTTTCGATTAAAGTGCTTTCATTAAACTGTGATTGGTATATATGGATTCGGACACTTGCTTTTTCGAGCAAGTCTCCTAGATCTATATATACATATATATATATATATATATATATATATATATATATATATATATATATATATTTATATATTTATTATTTTATTTTTTATTTTACATTTGTTTACCAGGAAAGTCCAACTGGACACAGGTCCATTTTCAGCAGAGGCCTGGGGAGAAAAGCTCCATATAATATATATTAGAGTGTCACACATTTTGTAATATAACAGAATGCGCACTGGGAGAAAGTTAAAAATACAATATAGTTCAGCAGTCACACATTTCCTACTATAGCAGTTTCTCATTAACACACAGCAATAATTTCCAGTAGAACATACAGGAAGAAGCAAGATATTCGACAGAACATACAGGAAGAGTTTAGTAGAACATGATTAGCAGCATTCTAGGCAGGGGCCTAGATCTAGGGTATACTATAGATATAGGTGGTGGTGAGCTAACTTTTATTTGTTGTTTTATATATATATATATATATATATATATATATATATATATATATAGAAATATGTGTGTGTGTGTGTGTGTGTGTGTGTGTGTGTGTGTGTGTAGGGTGGGTTGCTTTCCAAGCTCTGCAAGGCTGTTTTAAAATCTACCTCAAATTGTTGCATCTGCATGACTCCTTCTCCCAACTGTAGCTTATAGAGATACCACTCTGGCAGCCTGGAATTTCATCTTAAATTTCAAAGCAATTTCACCACCTATCTGGCCAAGTTAACTCCATATCTTATTTTGCTGGTGTGGTACACTACTCTTTTTCAAATTGGTCTGATTTGGATGGTCTTAACCAAATTATCACATGTACCTTGGAAATCACTATATTCGCCCATGTCATCAGTTAGGCAATCTCCTATCCTAGGCCACCCAGGAGCTCATTTATTCTAAATTCCCCATGATATAGAAATATTCACACTGAGGAAATTGCCTTTGGTCTAATTGTCATGATAGCATCTTGACTCAGGTCTTCTCCATCCTTCCTGCGGGCCACTGCTTAGTAAAGTCCACCAAGCCTTTTGTCTAACAGTCAAAATACCATTGCTAAATATACTCTAAATGTCCTAATCTGCTCCTCTCTTACCTCCTGTACACCAAATACTGTAATGCCAAGCCTAATGAAGGTGCTCTGTTCAGCTGTAGCAAGCAGTCTGCAAACAACCCAAACGCTTTGCAGGCCCAGATGTGGGGCATCCTAGTGCTAGGACCCCAGGACTCCCTTATCAGTCAACCAATCTGCATCATCTAATCTCCTACACCTCCTGTTATATTACTACCTGGAGTTGATTTGCCTGTAGGACAAATGAACAGAACCTGTGAAGCTGCAAGCATTGGAAGGCTGTCAACAATATCATTAACTGTATCTGAACAGTATCATGCAAATAAAGGGATGTTCATCCTTAAAATCTGCCACCTGCAACCTTTTCCACATCTCCTGAATACTGAGTGATTAGAAGTCTTTCTGTTCAAAGCATACACCACTGCCTGATTGTCTGAGTAAAAACTAATCCTGATATTAGCCAGCTCAAGAGTTCCATATCAGTGAGACCAACCATCTTAGTGAGAAGTCCAAGAAAGTGATGCTTTTACACTATCAGTTGCCAACCAGTGATATGGCCAGTGACAAGCAGTTCAACTTTCAAGTAACACCTTCCATGCCTACCTGCTCTGATGCGTGCCTGTGCAATGTTCATTATCTACATTCTCTTTCTACTCTTGATGTCAAAACAAGGCAAACTGCATAAGTAATAGCCACTGAAATAATCTTTTATACCAAGTACATACGAGACGTGTTTCAAGGGAAATCACAAGTTGTGTGCGCAGTGCTCTTCCTTTACTCTATATTCCAGTAGCGCAGCATGTTTAAGCACCTATACCCCAGGAAAACTGGACTACTGTGAGTGAAGGTACCAACTGAGCAGATTTTGCCATAGGACATGAATAGCCATTCACCATCACTCAGCTTTGCTGCACAATGCTAAATTCCATGCAAAGGCTGAGGACAGAAACTGAAGGCTTTCTTATTGGCCAATTCTGGCTATTTGTGTTGTGCGCATTTCTATTTTTGAACATATTAAAAGTTTAAAAATGGGCTTGACAGGAAAGTGGTGAAATGTGTGTGGGGGGGGGGGGCAACCAGAGAAGAGGATACAGGGGAAAGAACAGAGGCATTTGCAGGAAGGTAGTGGGAGAGAACTATAACTATCCACTTCTTCACAACATAAACATAGAAGTGTAGCCAGAATTTGCTGAATCTGGAATGTCACCAGACTAAGGGTTGGTGACAACAACAGAATGATGCTATATGTCCAATCATATCAAATCAAGTGTGTCAACAAGACACATAGGTGAAGTAGAGAGCTATGGATGGGTCATTATTTTTTGTGGGACATGTGCCCTCTTTTTATTTTTTTACTTTCAGATAGAGAGGAATATTGGGGAAGGTGCTTAAAAATGTGAGGGCCAGTAGGAAGATTAGATGAGGAAGTAGGCACATTCATACAGGGCAAACAAGGCAGACAAGGATAGTGATGGACACAGAAGTTTGGGGGACACCATGATTGGGAATAGGTAGGGGACATTAAAGGTGCATCCCCTACAAGCCCGAGAACAGTGATAATCAGTCCTTACCACAGAACTGTCATCACTGTCTCTTATTTCAGTTTCCTGTGCCATTGATCAATGTGGCATCATCTTGGCAATATGATGAAGCACCTTTTTGACACTGCCGATTTGGGCACCAAGACCCTTTCCATTATATACTCCACCAGCCCTGTCAGCTCTTGGTGGGTGACAAAACCACCAGTTCCACTAATACTCCCACCAAAAGGTACCAGTGCACCAGCTGCTGGGGCAGAGCTACCTGATGCAGATGGGGCAGGTAGGGCAGTGGATGCAGAGCCAGCACTGACAGCTTGGGACTCTGAAGTGCTGGGTGTTAGTGCTGCAACCTGTGGGGGGATGGTGGGCTGATCCATAGTGGTTGGACTACCTCTCTGTGCTGTATATCTGGCTTTATAAGCAGAAAAGTATGACACCAAAATAATTTTAAGCCATATGAAATATTCCACCCCCCCAAAAAAATTATAAGAGAAAGGGGTGGGGTAAGACAAAAAAGAGAGAGAATTAGATCCATGGCATATCACATGACTATATAATTCCAGAAAAGAAACAGTTATGATTATCTAGTCTGCACACCTTTGCCTCATCCAGGTGTGATGTAAAGGTCTTACTGTATTGTGCCATTAATCAATTGCACTGATATGACATTGGAAATAGAATTACAATACTTATTAGGTTTATAGTAGGACCTGTTGCATATGTACCTCATGCCTCTCTAAGGTGATTTAACCACTCTTGGCTCACCTCATAGTTCACTGCAATGTCTTCAGCAGCAGTATAACAGAGAAGAGGATACAAGAAAGCATAATGAATAACAGTGCTGGCTGTATCCTGCATTCTATAACAAAGCATAATGAATAACAGTGCTGGCTTATCCTGCATTCTATAACAAAGCATAATGAATAACAGTGCTGGCTGTATCCTGCATTCTATAACAAAGCATAATGAATAACAGTGCTGGCTTATCCTGCATTCTATAACAAAGCATAATGAATAACAGTGCTGGCTTATTCTGCATTCTATAACAAAGCATAATGAATAACAGTGCTGGCTTATCCTGCATTCTATAACAAAGCATAATGAATAACAGTGCTGGCTTATCCTGCATTCTACATCAAAGCATAATGAATAACAGTGCTGGCTTATCCTGCATTCTATAACATTTAATACTTAGGATTCAGTGTACTTATACAACTGAGGGATGTCAGCAGTCCTAAACTCATCCTACTATCAGCTAAAGAGGTCCTTCTTGCGCTGTTTCAGGTCACTGTACTGGTGACAGCAATGCTTTTCAGTGAGTGGGATACAAATTATACTGGAAACAGACTTGGCTAATCTGTTCCAAGCCTCAGTATTATACTGAGACCCAGTATAATCCCCCTGCAGCAGCCTACAGCTGTAGTGCTTCACGAGGAGTGCCACAAAAATCCTGGCCATCTCAACACCCTCCTCTGTACTCTAAATTCAGCACCATCATCTCCCCACACCAGCCATGCCTCCAGAAGTCAAGCAACAACTACAAGTCTGAATTGGTACCAAATTCCAAACTCACGTTTAAAGGCTAATGCGCAAACATGCACAACCATGCCAACTGCATTTGCATGATGGTAAGCACAGAGAGGCATTTGTAAATAAAGTGGAAAATATTTTATCAAACAGTAAAGAAGGTGATACACTTAACAGTGAGATTTGCCATGTGTAATGCTCAACATTCACATTTTTTCTGATGGTAAACACTAACAGCCTCAATGTCTTGGCTTGCTATCCTTTGTGTTTTGAATGTGAAATAGTATGACTTGGCACATAACTTTCTGGAATTACATACTGTAAAAAGTAAGTTGACTAATGTGGGAATCAAGGTGCTTGTTTGTCAGTGCTACAAGAGAATTCCCTTTCAACCATGTTCATTACAGATAAACTGAATTCAGCATGAATGAAGATTTACTCCACACAGGCCTGTATGTGTGTGACTTTAGGAAGTCCTGTGAAATGCATTCCCATGAAAGATGCAATATTACCGCTTATAAATGTATGTCAGATGGATAGACTTTCATAAGCTGATTAATACAGGTTGGGTTGTGATACATACATACCTCCCTACACATACTGTCCTAAACACAGAGTTGGGATGTGAGGAGAGAAAATTATTTTAACTTTTAAATATTCTGCCCATCATAGATATGCAAGTGCATTTTTATTCCATTATCCAAAATATCCCGCTTAAATAATTACAAACACGTTCAACTGTGTTTCAAAACTAAATCAGTATTGCCATGCTACTTGGAGAAATTAAAGCATTAATGAGACACATATTGCAATAAACAGAATTATGATAGCCATTTGTATGTAGTGTTACCTTCCTAATCAAAGTGTTAGAAATTGCATTCTAATACCCATTATAAAAACAAGTGTCATCTGTATTTGAACAACCTTTTGCCACAGAGGCAGGTGTAAAACAGGTGGATGTTCTCCACTAAGGTCTGTTCAGAATGCTGACGTCTGTGTGTTGCAACTAAGCCTGTTTATACTGCAGAAGGCTGACCAAATAAAATGTTTTCACTTTTTTTCTTAAGCAGGTAAGCTTGACTGTGTGCCACTCAGCAGTAAGCAAGTGCACTGGGCAGGTGGAAAAAATATGAATTTCTAATGAAAGTAAGTCATAATTCTGGGATAATAATTTGCCCATACCCTTCAAACAGTGTGGATTTGAATCCCAGAGCAACTCTTGTTAATGTGCCAAAGTGAATGCATTTACAGCTTCTGCCACAGAAAGAGGTATGCATCATAAGCACATCACACACTGATTAGTAATACTTCACAACAGTGACAAAACTGTTTGTGCTAATAGAGAGCACAGAAATAAATTGTTCACTCTTTCTTTCAGCTGTTGAGTCCTGTTTGCACTCTGCTAAGCAGTGCTGAAATTACACAAGCAAAATGCATATAAAGCAACTTATTTTCTGCACAACAAAATACAAGCTGCATTTTCATATCTGCTGCAAACATTCCAAGCAGCATGTGGCTTCAAAACCTGCATTCTCTTTCTTGTTTTTTAATTCATTTCATTTAACCTGTGTGCTACAACGATAGACACATTGTAGCATTTCTTCTCTTACTGCTGTTCAGAGAACTGCAGCAAAGCACACCTGTGTTACTGTGAAATGCCCTACTGATGGCAAGACAAATTAAATTTCTCTGCATGTATCTTGGGCAGTGGACTTTTGTTCACTATTTCAAAACACTGACACTCAAGAATGCACTCTGACTAAAAGCGTGCAGCAAAATAAAAAAAATAATAGACAATCGCCAGTGGTTACAAATATAGGGTAATAATAATAAAAGGCAGGATTGTGAAGTTTCCCAGACATTTGTGTGTGGTACAGCATGATAATATGCTTAGAAAAGATGCATTGACTCTGTCAGATAGAACACTATGTGGATTTGAACCCTCAGTTCAGTGCAATAACAACACACACACAATTGTGTTTTTATCCCTCTCTTCCACCAAGACGGACTAGAAAATGTTACTTTCTCATTTGCTTGAACATGTTTAGATCAATGTGATATTGACAGATATGATAATAATAGCCCACACCATATTAATGTCAGGTTGCCAACACTGCCAGCTATTTCCTCTCTATTTTCTGAGCATCTTCCCTTCCTCTCAGTTTAACTACAGAAACGCAGTGTTGTGGCCATTTATTTAATTCTTTGTTTCAACATGTAATATAGCTGATCAGCATTTCAGACACATTTTAATCACAAGATGGACAGTGTGCTCTTACTACAAGGATATCAGTTTTGTTGTTCTCATAGCTCTCAAGGTGCTTACACTTTTTAGTTTAAGACTGCTCTGCATGATACGAACACTTCAGAGACAAGAGTCAGTTCGGTATCACTGGTTGTTGTAATCAGAGCAATCAGTAACACTTGCAAGCCATTAGCAGCTAACAATCATCATTGCTCCTCCCTGCAGTCCTACGACATGTGCATGCAATCATGTAGCTACTTATACCATGTTCACAGTGGTCAGAGGGCTGAACCTACACTATATTAAGGTAATGGTGCAGCTATGGAAGTGGAAGGAGTGGAAACTGATTGGGTAGAGACCAACCATTACTGTTAATTACTTTGAGGAGACTGTTCTTCAAATTACTGCACTATTTCATAAGGTATTCACATCCTCTTCATAAACTCCATTAATTTTCATATTTTGAATGTATTTCAATATGCAATAAAAAAAGTAATTTGATATGTATGCAGTTTTAAAAATTCCCTGCTGGTGTATGGCACATTTGTTAGTTCTTGCTGTGCTCTCCAAGTTAGTATGGTTAAATCACAGCATTATGCGATCATTTGCTATTAGAATTTCACCAGGTACAGCAGGCAACTGTGTTGTGTTTATCATCCATTTCAATACGTTGTGCATGTGTAGCTAACAGAGGTATTAGACTCAGATGGCCCCTAGTGACCTCCACAGCATTGGAGATACCAATGAGAATTGTCAGGACAGTTGGACTTTGAAATTATGACTAGTTATTGATAATACTGAAATCAAGCAGCCATTTACACAACTGCTGTCATTATTACAGACATGTTAACAGAATGGATGTAATACTAATGTATTAATGTTTTTTTTTTTTTTTTTTTTTTTTTTTTGTAATGGGGGGCTCCCTTTGCTTGTTTATACTCTGAAATGAGCATTGTATGCTTAATTGTTTTGTGTTAAGGATGGGTGCATTGATTTGGTTTGAGGAGAATGCTTTCTGTATGTGCTACATTTTTTTTTTCTGTTTCCTGTTATACAGGATTATGGCAGCCAGACCATCTGTTCCACAAAAGCCACTATTCAGTAATGCAGCGAACAAGGTCACGCCTTACACTGTCATGGATCCTTCCTGCTTAAAAGAGGCAGAGATGTTATGTCAGACAGAAAAAGCATATGGCAGCAGGTGGTCAATGACATAAACTCAGTGGGCAGACATGCCAGAAATTATAATCAGGTGCGGCACCATGCCATTGATACGATTACACTCTTACGTAGGAGGGTAGCTGTAGCAGTGTGACAACAGATGGCTACCGGGAGGGAAGGGGGGAGGTCCTGCTATGGATCCCCACTCACTGAAAATGGGCATTTCCTGTCCCCTGTCAGGCATCTCAGCAGAGGGTTCACATAAACTCCTTGATGTTGGTGTTGATGTAAACAACAGGCCAAGTGCGTCCCAGAATGAAATCCCGTGTGCTATATATAATGCATGTAATGCCATTCTAGACACCTTTATTTGTCACTACTTCTGCATCTTTTTTTTTTTTTTTTTTTTTTTTGTAAATTCTTTTTTATTGCAATTTTTCAATCTTACATAACATGACAGAAACACTTACATACAATACATCCAAATGAGAAATACAATATGCAACTTGTGAATAGGATAAGAACATTGAAAACACCAACTATATACAATTCATACTGTGCCCATATCCAATCCTATATAATTCAAATACAGCGTGCTAAAGACTATTGGTATCTGTAAGATAGTAGTACTTATTTAAGTATATGTTCAGATAAGATTTCCCAAATTCCTTCATAACTGGATTGTGTTTAATATTGTGGAACAGGTATTTATATGCCTTAAGGTAATTAATAGCTATTTGTTTAAATCCTTTCCAAGATAGGGAGTTTCTGTTTTTCCAATTCAAGGAGATGTAATATTTGATTAACATAAAGATAGGAATCAGTACCTTGCATTTTCTTTCTGATACTTCAAGGGGGGGAATATGGAGAATGGTAAATTCCCATGACAGGGTGGATTTTTCATAACCGATTTTTTCAAGAATCACCCTCAAGGCACACCATAGCTTGTAGGAACATTTGCAGCTCCAAAACGAGTGCAGGATATCATCCGATTGTTTCGGGCAATATTTACATTCAGGGGATAAATTAGGGAAAATTTTGTTCAGGGTCGTGGGGGTAAAATACGCATTGTTTACTATCATCATTTGGGTGTATTTCATCTTGTTAAAGGAAATCGATTTAATGCTTAAGTTTATAGCCTTTGCGAGTTGGTTTTGATCGATATCAGGGTTGATTTTTGACCAGAATTTCGAGACAATTAGTTTATTTTGGTATCTAAGCGTCATAATGACTTTGTACACATTTGAGGTCATTTTTTTCCCACTTAGCAGGAGATTTATTAGTGTTTTACATGTTAAGATATCATTGTCCGAAACTAGTGGATGTTCTAGGTATTTACTTACTAATTCTCTAATTTGTCGTAGTATCATTAAGTACTTATATGGTAGGCCGAGACTAGTTCTCATGTCAGGTATTGATTGGTGTCTAAAGGGGAAGAGATCTGAGATAGAGGTATTTAGTAGTAGGGGGTATTGCTCTAGGTTTAGCATGTTACCGTTTAGCTTAAGATTAGGGTTTAAATGAAGTGGTTGTAAAAGACCAAACGAGTGTGAGAGGTTAATCAATTTAAAGAATGTCTGTACGGATTTTATGCTAAATATTATGTTTTTTGTATGTTTTAGGGTCCCTAAGTTATCTTCATTTATGAATGGGAGGGCGGCAGGGTTGAATTTTAACGTTTTAATATAATTATTATATAGAGACATCCAAGGTGGGGCCCATGCCGGATTATTCTTCTTGTAGGATGCTATTTTAAAAATTCTACTAGCGTTAATAATCTCATAATAAGTTTTAAAATCTGGTAGGCCCAGTCCCCCCTGTTCCTTAGGACAGATAAGCTTTGTGTAGCTAATCCTGACCGATTTAGGGGCCCAGATGAATTTAGAAATAGTTGTTATAATTTTTTTAAAAAAATTGTTATGGAGAGTGTTAGTAGTTGCTTGAAATAAGTAGAGAAGCCTAGGGCGAATATTCATTTTAATCACTGTTGTTCTGGCCAAAAACGGGAGCTTGAGTTTAGACCATCTTATGATATCATTTTGTATGTTTGACCAGTACCTGACTACATTATCCTGATAGTAACTGTGGTTACCTTGCGAAAATTGAATACCTAAGTATTGTATTTGATCTTTGAATTTGATCTCTGTAGATAGTGTAATGTTGGGTAACCTCGAGTGAATATTTAAAGGGAATATTAAGGATTTTTCCCTATTTATCTTATAGTTCGCGAGGTTAGAGAATCTTTTGATAGAAGCCATTATTTTACTTGGGTCAGAGCTGGGGAGGGTGAAATATATGTTCAGGTCATCTCGTATGCCGATAGGGAAATCTTTGAGTTATATATATTAGGGGGGTGGTGAAAGGTATCTTGTTTGATAAGCATGAAAAGTGGTTCCATATATAAGTTAAAAAGGAGAGGGGAAAGAGGGCAGCCCTGCCTAACCCCATTAACAATTTTGATTCTGTTAGATATATGTTTATTGATTTGTAAAGTGGTATATGCTGTAGAATAGAGAATTTTTAATTTGTTTATGAAAGAGATTGGGATATTAAAGTATGGTAAGATAGTAAATAAAAATTTAGTACTTAGTCTATCGAACGCCTTTGATGCATCTACTACTAAAGCATATATCGGGTGTTTTTTTAAATTAGAATGATGTATCAATGCTTCTAGGAGTAAGGTCTGATCATTAGTTTGTCTACCTGGAATAAAACCCGATTGTTCGGGAGAAATAATATATGATATAACGGCCTTGAGCCTATTGGCCAGGATCATGGCTCAAATTTTCATGTCTAAGTTAATCATGGAGATGGGTCTGTAGTTCCCCGGATTTTTTGCATCTGTATTATGTTTGTGGATGAGGACGGTTCTAGAGGCATTCAAATGGATATCTTTAAACCCATTACAGATAATATAATTATACAATAACTTTAAGATTTTCGCTATTTTCATATTAAAAGTTTTATAAAATTCTGCCGTAAAGCCGTCTGGGCCGGGGGATTTATTGGGTTTAAGGTATTTTATTGCAGAAATAATTTCTTGTGAATTAATATCCCTCTGTAGAAATTTATTTTGTTTCTCTGTTAGTTTGGCAAAGGTTAGGTTATTAAGAAAGGAATGCATTTCTGTTTCATCACTCATATTCTCAGAGGGTCCATATGTTTGGGAGAAGATATATTCAAAGATTTTAATAATTTGAGTAGGTTTCTGGTACTCCTTGCCTTGGAATTGTATTTCTGGTATAAAAGTAGAGGATTTAGATTGATTGATCACTCTGGCCAAAAATCTAGAGGGACTATGTATTACATCTGCATATAATGCTAAGGATTTAATCTCATGAAAACATAGGTTATCTGCTTGTAAGAAGACAAGTTCTTTTTCACTACTTCTGCATCTGTAAACATTGATACATGTACCTTACAAAAGAGAAGAACCCAACAGAGATTATGTTTGGGGGGAGGGTCAGTCTGATTGATGCTGAGATACGTCTTAAGAGGAAGATAGGTAGTGCATTATTCTTTTGTCCTTGTGTCATTAGCATTGCAGTGCTTACTAGTCTTCTACCAACTGCCTTCCCCTTTTTCCAGCAACATCAGAATTGCTATATGAAAGACCACCTGCAGATAAAGCAAACAAACGGAAACCAGTAAAATGCACAAAAGCAGTCCGGACAAGCACCGTAAAGCCCAAAAAATGTTAAAGTCCTTATTGTGAAGGCTGTTTGCAGTACAAGCTGCAACAATGAAATTGAAATCCACTTGCACGTATAAAGCCACACTGAAGTCGGAAAAAAACTTGAACCTTAACGCACTTTATTATTAAAACAAGCGTTTTCGCTGTGGTTAAAACTACAGCTTCATCAGAGGCAAAAGTAAAATGCAGTGTCAGAGTCAGGTTTTTATACAACACACGCTCGCCTTAATTAGTAATGCAATCACAATGAAGGCGTGTTAGCAGCATTTCTTGCAAAAGTAAATTCAGGGAATGAAAGCTCTGTTTAGGAGCATTCTCAAAAGTGTGTAGTTTCATACTTTTAGAACAGTTGGAAACCATGAAACATTGATGCATCAGCAGTTTGTTACGTTCATACACCAAGCAAATGTGCATTAAAAGCATGAAAGTGTGTAAGAAATATATACACAATAAAAGCAGTCTAAAAACAATGCATAACAGGTCTGCATATAAAAATGTTTATAGAAAAGTGTTTGTAAAAAAGTATCTAGTGAAATCACTACCTGCAACTATAGTTGGAAGCCTTGCTAAATGTAAGTCTTAAAAGTAGTGAAAAGTATATGTTACTACAAATTACTGTTAAAGTAAAATAAAATGAAGTAAAAAGTGAAGTAAGACAAAGGTAAAGGAGTTATCTTTTATAGCTCCTCATTTTCAGGACACAAGCTATATTGCAATGTTCATTCAAACCTGGGTTTGAAAATGAGTCTAGTAATATTTGCCGTTCTAGCTCCTTATTCTCCAAAAAGAGAGGTACTGGACCCCCTCTTTCTGTTTTCTTGACCTGGTCAATTGCAATAAAATGAAAGCTATGTCCTTGATGTTTCATTACGTGTTTAGCTAAAGCGTTTTCTTTTTTCAGTTTCCTTATGGCATAATCATGTTGGTACAGCCTGTCCCGTAGTCTCCGGTCAGACTTGCCTATGTAAAATGCTTCACAGCAGTTACACTTAGCTAAATAAACTATGGATCTAGAATCACAATTAAGCTTATGTGTAATGTGGTACTTTTTGTTGCGTATTACAAAGGAATTGGAAGCCTTCACAAGATGGCAATAGTTACATGCCCCGCACTGAAAACAGCCTTTTGTTCTAGTCATTAGCTCCGTCTGTTTACTTCTTTCTAGCAAATTTTCAAATTATTGCCTCTCCTATATGCTATCAGAGGTTTTGTGCCTAACTTGTCCATGAGTTCCTCATTATTTGTTATGTAATACCAATTTTTATAAAGTATAATTTGAATATTCCTCGAGTCAATACTGTAATTTGTGATGAAACTATTTACAAACGAGGTCTCTGTTATCTCAGTGTTGGAGGTTGCCCTAAGAAAGGATATGTTCTCCCCAACCCTCGGATTAGCCTCTAAGTCATTCTCTTGTCCACTGAAAATCTTCTGTGGAAGTAAGGGTAGAAATTGACCTTCCCTTCTTTTATTATTGATCTCATCCAGTATTTCTTCAAATAAAGTATTTGGGTATCCTCTGTTGGTGAACATTACTTCCAAGATTTTACATTCTTCTTGGAATAGTATCTCATTACTGCACATCCTGGCTGCTCGAATTAGCTGTCCCTTTATAATAGCCTTCTTTTGCTTGAATGGATGGCAGCTGTTGTAATGTAAAAAGGAGTTGCAGTAGGTTGGTTTTCTGTATATCTTTGAAGAATATTCACAATTGTTAACTTCTTTATACAAGTGAACATCAAGGTAGTCAATGCTTAGCTCTGAGAATTTAGATGTGAATTTTAAAAAGTCAGTTGTGTTATTAATAGAAGAAACAAATTCATTTGCTAGTGTCTCATCGCCATCAAACAGGATGAAAATATCATCCAGGTATCTTGTGTAGAACTTGATGCGGTTCGTTGTGTTAACGTCCTTAAGAATGTTGTCAACCTCCCAGTAGGCCATAAATAGGTTAGCTACTGTAGCACCACATGGGGACCCCATAGCTACACCTTGTTTCTGGAGATAATATTTCCCATTAAAGATGAAGAAGTTGGACGTAAGTATGATGTCTAAAAGTTGGGATACTAAATCAATTTCATTTTTGGGTGCTCCCAAACGATCTAACATTAGTGAAATCCATTCAATAGCCTCCAGGTGAGGAATAGACGTGTATAGATCTATGACGTCAATAGTAAGGAAGTTCAGTGAGTCGCTGTAATCAATTTCACTAATCTTTTTTAAAAATGTCCACGAGTCTTTGCAAATGTGTGATATTTTCTTAATATATTTGCTCAGGATAATTTCTACAAGTTGGGCACTGGGGTATGTAAAAGAGACTCGGCTACCAATCAATGCCCGGATTGGTGGATTAACCAAGTTTTTATGAATTTTTGGTATACCAAAAATTACTGGTGTCCTAGGCATTGTGATGTCAATGTAATTGTAGGTGTCAATATCAATGCACCCACTAATAAATAGGTCCCTTAAAAAAACCCTAGTCCTAGAAATTGACATGTTCATCTCATTCAGTGACGATGAACTGTAAGCTGGACTATCGAGGACAGTTTCCATTTTACTAATATATAGAAAGTTGTCAAAGATTACAAGCCCACCTCCTTTGTCAGGTTTTACTACCCTGACCGGTGCTTTACATAAGTTTTCCAAGCCTTGTAGTTGTTCTTCTGTGATGTTATAGTCTAACCGGTCGTTTTTAGTATGTGAAAAAGTGACCATTTGTCTGAGGTCCAATTCACAAGTTTTTTCAAAAAGTGTTAAAATGTTGTGTAATGGGGGGTTATAAGTACTAGCTAATTTCAAATTAGTATTCATGTTAGTAACATCATTGTTAAACATTACATGCAAGTTCAGTTTCCTGACAAAGCATTTCAAGTCAATCAACGTCTTAACAAGGTTACATTTAGTTGTAGGAACAAAAGTGTTCCCGAATGCTAGTAGTTCTATCAGGGATGGAGGCACGTGAAAGCTAGAAAAATTATAGATTTTAAAGTCGCCTTTTTCATTCGTTAAGATACTTAAGTCACCTAACATGTTGTTGTTAGTGGTAGGCGTTGAATTGGGAGTAGAGTCACCTGTTACTATCATCTGGACCAGTTCTTGTTGTAGTAAGGGCGCTGTTTCGGGTTCCCTAAAAAATGCCTTCCCTGATTTTCATACCTTTGTTGGTTGTGTTGTTGCCCACTCCTGGTGTTGTGCACTTTCACATAGTTGCCACGTGGAGGTGCACCTGAGTTAAAGTTCGTTCCTGTTTCATCCCAGTCATCACCTCCACTTAGGTTTGGCTCATTGTTTTTATTCCCAGTTTCTGTAATAGTACTGTCAACTTGGGTATTAGTTGAAGCCATTAGTTTAGGATAAGCTGTTCCATTAGAATAGCTCAACCTATCCCTTGCCAGTTTTTTATTTTTGTTCACTTTTAACTTATCCACTAAACTGTCAATACTGGAAAAAATACGAGAGTAATCGTATTTATATCTATCAAAGTGCAAGTTTTGTTTTAGGGAACTGTCCAGTTGGTTGACTTCTTCAATTAGTCTTGTAATATGTGTGCTATAATGTTTAGAGATCAATTCCATAAGCTCAATTCCTTGTTTGTCAAACAATGTCCTTAAGTCAGCACAAAAACCATTATTTTTAAAAATTCCAGTAGGATTAAAAGAGGACCGCAAGCCTTTTGGAATGATTTTCTCTGAGATACATTGTTGAAAATAAACTGTCTCTAATTGAAGTTTTTTCAGCTTCAATAGTTTATTATCAAAGTCTTTTAGACTGTCTGTTATTATGTTCTCACTCACCGTAGAGTTAGATAGCCCCATAGCCGGTTGTTCCAGAGGTGTACCAAACCTCAAGTTGCCTGTGTTTTGAATCCAAATCCCAAAGTTCGGAACACCAATAAGCCCTGGTGGCATTGGTAAAGAAACTCCATTCCTTGATGTTGAAGGACTACCAGTTAGGATGTCCCTTAAGGAATGAACACCATTCGATGGTTCAATAATGTCCTCGTTTGCTAGAAAGAAGTAAACAGATGGAGCTAATGACTAGAACAAAAGGCTGTTTTCAGTGTGGGGCATGTAACTATTGCCATCTTGTGAAGGCTTCCAATTCCTTTGTAATACACAACAAAAAGTACCACATTACACATAAGCTTAATTGTGATTCTAGATCCATAGTTTATTTAGCTAAGTGTAACTGCTGTGAAGCATTTTACATAGGCAAGTCTGACCGGAGACTACGGGACAGGCTGTACCAACATGATTATGCCATAAGGAAACTGAAAAAAGAAAACGCTTTAGCTAAACACGTAATGAAACATCAAGGACATAGCTTTCATTTTATTGCAATTGACCAGGTCAAGAAAACAGAAAGAGGGGGTCCAGTACCTCTCTTTTTGGAGAATAAGGAGCTAGAATGGCAAATATTACTAGACTCATTTTCGTACCCAGGTTTGAATGAACATTGCAATATAGCTTGTATCCTGAAAATGAGGAGCTATAAAAGATAACTCCTTTACCTTTCTCTTACTTCACTTTTTACTTCATTTTATTTTACTTTAACAGTAATTTGTAGTAACATATACTTTTCACTACTTTTAAGACTTACATTTAGCAAGGCTTCCAACTATAGTTGCAGGTAGTGATTTCACTAGATACTTTTTTACAAACACTTTTCTATAAACATTTTTATATGCAGACCTATTATGCATTGCTTTTATTGTTTTTATATTTCTTACACACTTTCATGCTTTTAATGCACATTTGCTTGGTGTATGAACGTAACAAACTGCTGATGCATTAATGTTTCATGGTTTCCAACTGTTCTAAAAGTATGAAACTACACACTTTTGAGAATGCTCCTAAACAGAGCTTTCATTCCCTGAATTTACTTTTGCAAGAAATGCTGCTAACACGCCTTCATTGTGATTGCATTACTAATTAAGGCGAGCGTGTGTTGTATAAAAACCTGACTCTGACACTGCATTGTACTTTTGCCTCTGATGAAGCTGTAGTTTTAACCACAGTGAAAACGCTTGTTTTAATAATAAAGTGCGTTAAGGTTCAAGTTTTTTTCCGACTTCAGTGTGGCTTTATACGTGCAAGTGGATTTCAATTTCATTGTTGCAGCTTGTACTGCAAACAGCCTTCACAATAAGGACTTTAACATTTTTTGGGCTTTACGGTGCTTGTCCGGACTGCTTTTGTGCATTTTAAAGACCACCTGCAGATGGTAAGCACAAACTTTTGTTGGCTGGTAATAAGCATCACTTAGATGTAAATCTGAGGAGAGAGTTAAAAGTATTGTATTCTTTTAACATCTGAAACTGTTTAACATGAGTGTGTAGAACAAAGTTTGGATCATTTCCACTCACTATTTCTCACCTGCTTGTGTTTATTGATTATTATCAGAGGTGATCCTGACAGTGACAATATAGAACTCATACCACCTGATATCAGAGTACTGGTAGCCTCTGATGATGATGATGATGATGATGATACTATAGAAGCACAGTCAGGGGTTGCAGAGATAAAGTGTGATACTGAGGTTGTGTCTCATAAATCCTCTGGCCTTATTTCAGACACAGACAATATGACTACCCATAGCCATTCCACTCAGGCCTCAGATATAGGACAGGTTCAGGGTGACATGGTTGATCAGATTAGTATGATTACTCCAGTTGCAGAGCTAGTTGAGTCTGCCCATAGCTAAAGTGAGGACATGGCACCATACAGGGGGGTTGCTCGAAGTGTTTAGAGGAGGCCTACTATCCACCCTCGTTCTGATGCTGTTGTGTCATTATGTGCCACTAGACATATGTATAGGGCTGTCATGAAGGCACAGGCACATTCCACAAGGGCTTCAGAAGAGATTGTTTGAGTCCTAAACATGACACATTCTGATGTGTATAACTGCCTCAACCATGTGGGTGATTCATTGGACAGGATGAGTGACAGACTGGATTGGGAAGTGTCTTTGATGGAACGTCTGTTGGGGAAGGGTCAGCATACATGTGTCCGCAGAGTTGAAACATCCTCTGGTGTTAGCCAATATGGATGTGCAAAATCCCGCTCTCATGGTGGTAGTACTTTCACTGCTCCATCAGTGATTGAGGTGTCCACACCCACATGTGGTAGGCCACACGGTCATGTTCCTGGATGTAGTTCTGAAGAGAGCTCATCCAGCAGACATCACTCACATTCAAGTAGCACTCCCACTTCAAACCAGGGATGAGTAAGGGGTAGTGCAGCTCCTAGCACAGGCAATTCACATGGTTAGGACTGACAGAACTGAACGGATAACTCTACCATGCACGGCTCACACCTGTCCCACACATCAGGACATACTGCTGGCACAGGGCTTGATTGTGTTCATGCAGACACACACATATTTCATACAATTGCCCATACTGACCCACACACATGCAAACTAAGAAAACCTTAATGTTGATTGTGATATACCTCCTGTTACAGGCCCTGAGATATTTCCTATTTTACTGAATGTTCTGTATTTCTCACTCACACACGCACACTGCTTTGGTGTACCTTGGCCTATTGCCCCCACCCTGTGCAAATGATAATGACTTTGCCATGCCCTTTGTTCTTTTGGGTTTGACTTATGGTTGCATATATGTCTGATGCACAGAGTAGATAGCTAAGACAGTTTTTTTTTTGTCAGTATGTTGATTATATGTATATTTAGTACATAACAGGATTGGGGATGTTTCTGTAAATACTCATCTCAGAAAGCTTTTTTCATTTAGTATGGTAATTCATGCATTCAAACCAGGGATACTGCATTTTTACTTAGGGCTCTACTTGTGAAACTGCTGATATAATTGTCTTGTTGACTGTTGTGTACAGTGCATAAGTGACCAGCTTGAGCTAGTTATTGTGTACGCTGCATACCTGCATATTGCAAATATCATTCCTGTAAGCCAAGAATGCCACTGGTGGACATCTCACACAAGTTCTTATTGAGTACATTTATGACTGACAGTATGCAGGTAGTTTATTGTCTTACACATATGTTCATATAATATAGGTTCCACACTTACCTTCACGTTACTGCAGTTACAAGTCATGTGTTTTGGGGCTTTCACTATCTTATGATATCCATACAAAGACATTACATGGGTAAGTAAAGTTTATGGTAATTGGATGGAATCACTTTTATTATTTGTATGTGCTTAGGTTGTTATGTGTATTCCTTCATGGGTGAGTGTGTGTGCTGCCATTTGCCTCTTAATTGCCAAGTGTGTGTGCTATCCTTTGTCTCTTAGCCACAGCAAGGGCATATTATGCATATCTACATCTGCTGACTACTTTTGCAGATGGAAGTTCTCCCTCAAATTTCTCTTCTGTTTGTGCTGGAGGTACTGTCCCTACCTGTAGTTCAGGAATGCCCCTGTTGTAGCTGTTTCTTCAAGATAATATAATGTAACATTAGACTGTCAGAATTTCTGCACAGGTTCCTGGGTTGTACTGCAGAGTACCCCAGATGGGTCTAGACAGCAGAACCATGGTTTCAACTTGCTAAACACGTGCTCTATGATGTTTCTAGTTTGAATGTGAGCATTGTTGTATCCTTCTTGTGTGGGTGCGTGTGGATTTCTGATGGGTGTTATGAGCCATGGGTCCAGTGTATAACCTGTATCACCCAGGAATTGGCCTTGTGGAACATCACCCCTTACAAACCTTGTGTAAAGCTGCAAGGTGTGTCACATGTGTAAGCCATGGCAACTGCCTGGGTTACCTGCACAGACATTGAGGATTATTCCTCAGGCATTACAAACAACTTGGCAGTTGAATGAGTGGGACCCCTTCCTCTTGATGTATGTCCTTCCCTGTTCACCAGATGGAGCTTTTATTTCTACGTGAGTGCAGTCTGTGGTCCCCCAAGACTTCATGGAATTCTGCTACATCATAAAATTCATGCATTGTTCTTGCTGTCTCCTCTGATGTGCATTGAAAATAGATGTACTCCCTTGCATGTCCTAGGATAGCATTGAGGCATTTGGTGAAATATTCTGAAGGCTGAGGTCTGTGACACCCTAGTATATCCCTAGTGTGTCTCTGGAATGCATCAGTAGCTAACATCCTTAATGCTGCACATACCTTAGTTTGCACTGGTATAGGTTCTCCTCAATATCCCCTGGGTCCGAGGTGGAAGCAGCAGAGGTTGCAAAGTTCCTGTAATGATTCCCTATCAGCCCTGTATCATTCTACTATTTCAATGTCATGTAGTCCATGATAAGTTACAGACGATCTGAACATCCATCTTTTCCTTGGACAAGGTCTATCAGAAGCAGTAGCAGCATAGATTTCAGTCTGTCGCTCATACACATGTAAGAGAGCAGCAGCAGTCCCTAATGTTGCTGTTTTTTCTAATTGTGATGGTGGCTGTATTCCAGTAGGCTTTAGTGTTCATGGCAAAGGGCTACACCATCTCTACACAGTTACTTTATAGCTTCCTGAATGGCTCTGCCATATTAGATTGGTTCATTAGCATGTAATTCAGCTAGTTATGCTTTCATTAGCATACTCTGCTGTTTCACAAATATAAAAAAATCACAAATATAAAAATCACAAATATAAAAAAATCAGAAATAGAGTTGAAAATAAGGAACTAGAGTGGATCATCAGAATGAGAGCAACAACGGGTAAGGGCCTAAATGACAAGTTGACTATTAACTCTGTACTAGCTAATAGACCCCTTAAAAGATGAATTTGGGTATAAACCTTCATACATTTTTGTATGTGCATGTATATATATATATATATATATATATATATATATATATATATATAGTATGCATTTCTGTGTATGTGTTTTAATTTTTTATAGTATTTGTGCAGCATTTATGTAATATGCTTTTGTATTTTATTACTGTGTTTTTTAATTGCATATATTTGCACCATTTTATATTTGATTGAAAATATTTTATTGATTGATTACTTCTTAATCGTTGCTGGTTTATGATTGGCATAAATGAATTTAAATTACAGGAAATGCAATGAGTTCTTGTCTGATGAAGCAGCTCTGGCTGTGAAAGCGCTCACTCTCTTTACTACTGGAATAAATTTGTGTATGATTTTATCAGCTGGGGTCTGGTCTCTTTTCCTGTTTTATTATACTCTGTTGTTTACCTTTGTTTGGCACCTCTACACAAAGTGTAGAGCCATTTAATGAATACAATATGGCACACTATTTTTGCATGCTGCACCACAACTCACACACAATAGCAGCTCAGAAATTAGCTGTTCATGAATCCGGCCTACAGTTTGCACCTGTAACACAAAGGGTGCCGCCACCTAATTTTACCACCCTCTATACCTCTCAGCTTGCAAATACTGAAAATAAGAACAAAGGCCCTTGAAAAGTAGATATATTCAGCTAAAAATCTGGACATCTAATTAGCATAACATTTGAATACCACATAGCACATTAATCCTTTCCACTTCTAGTATGAAGGTGGGTTACTACAAAGAAACGTTTATAAAACAGTGAGTAACAAAAATGGTAGAAAAATATAAGAATATTGTCAAAGAGATAGTGTGAAATATGTTGCCTTGATGAACTGTATCACAAAGGTCTACTACACAAGGTAATTTCTTTTGCTTCAGAAAAAGGGACTTATAAAATATGGGTCCTCTTTCTTTAAATTATTGTTTCCACTGGTATGCTGGTCAGGTGGTGCAGTTTTCTGTGTACTAGACAGTTTCAAAGCTCACATGTTATGCAGAGGATTCAGGAAATTGTGCGAAGGGGTAAATCAAACCTGAAAATAGGGACATACCTCCAAAATAGGGACAGTGAGAGGTCTGCCACCCTCCTATTTCATTTCTTAGTCACACATGTACACCTGTCTTTGGATACACTCATCAACTTTGAACGTACCCAGGACTTAAGCTGTGTACAGTATATGATGTACATAGGCATAACTAATTTCCCCCCACTCTTTACCCTCCCTATTAGTGATGGCATCTGTTTACCTCTCTCCTTAATTACTCTCCTAATGACCATTTCTCATCTCCTTCCCTATGTTTATTGTTCCAGACTGAATTTGTGTTATACACCTATTGATTCTGTGTTACTTTCTTCACTGACTGTATGCTATAATACTAATATTTTTAAGCTCTTCGACTGAGCCTATAAACAATCCAAAGAGACCAGTAGTCCACCTGACATAAATAAGTAATAAAACAAATGCTGTAAAATAAAGCACTTAGTCAACTCTACATATAACTGCTCTGCAATTCTCATCATTAAGTTCCAGGTTAAGATCAAAACTGTACAATGTACACATCTTACATAATTTGCATAAAAACTGACATGCAATGAAATGTTATGGTGTTATTGGTGGTATTACATCACACCCCCCCAACAAAAATTAAACAGACTGCCCCTGCTTCTGTGCAAACAATGATGTAACAACTCAGGACATATTTACTTTGATGTATTGAAGTAAAGCTGCCCAAATGGGACTTCTACTACCTTTCTAGCTCCCATGCATTTTCAGCTTATACCTTCCTCACTCTTAATGTTTTTTTTTTTCTTCATTTAATGAAACCTTCTGTGGATGGACTCAAAATCCTCAGAGGTGTAAGTCCACTAGAATTTTCTTCCATAACCAGATTTACTACTAGACATTTCTGGCCATAGAAAGGCCCACAAATCAACTCCTGGTTTGTGGTTGGCACATTTCCTTTGCCAAGATCCCAACTTCCTTTATCAGCCTGCCAAACAAAGATTTCATTAAGCACACTGGTAAGTCATAATATTTCTTTGAAAACTGTTTAGTAAACTCGAAAGTGAAGGAGCCACATAGCAATACTATTAATTCTACTTTTTCCTTGAGTTCAAAGGAAATGACTCTGCTAAAACAAGTTTTATAAGCTTTTTTAGGCATTGCCATCCTGACAAACCCTCCAACATAGCTAAGCCTACCCAAGATAATCTAAAGGTGTTACTCCTCAATGCCAAGGGTCTAAACAAGAAATTTCACTCCCATCAAGCTCTCCTCATCCTGGAGAATCTAGAATTTGGTGCAGTTATTGAGGCATGGTTTAAAGCTGCAGAAAGCACTCCAGTAGTGCAGGGCCATAATGCCTTCCACACATTTAGACCATTTACTGTAGAAGAAGGGACAATAGGTGGAGGAGTCTCAATTTACATAAAACCTAAGCTTACCTCAAGGCTGTTTAAACATTATAATGTGCTTGAGCTTCTCCACATTAAATATACCAGAAGCAAAGTCCCATATCAAGCTGGTTTACTATTAAAATTCTGCATATCTCCTCATCGAGTTATTACTTACCCAAACCTAATGAGCGAAACTGACATCCATTGAGTCCTCACACTGTCAAATGTGTTAATGTCAATAATGTCAGCTTCAACATTATTAACATTACCCAACTTATCTTGATGTCCGGAGATGTCCTCCACATGTTTTGCAGGGGGACAAGCCCCCTGCACCCCCACATGCCCTGCTAATTATATATTCCAACTCCAAGAACACACTACAGTGAGGAAAATAGTAATTTTAAAGATCCCCACTCTAGTGCGATCCATTGTAAACAACGATGCTCACAATGAATGCAAGCTGCGTCTCAGCATTCCAGAAGCGACATGATTTCATGTAGGGATTTTCACATTTTCCATCTTTATCCTCGACCATCTAAATTATGGTAAATTGTCTTTCACACTTTTGTTAGTAAACCTGGCAATTTATATATCCCCCTCTATGACCCATGAAGTACATACCACATACCCAAACAAACTGGAGACTCCCCTCATTCAACCCTATGCTATATTCACAGGCAACTTTAACTACCCTTAAATAAACTGGGATTCATACACAACCTCAAGAATGTGAGCCCAGAGATTCCTGGATTTTATCACTGGTCTGTATACTCACTAGGGCCGGCAACATCCTTGACCTGATACTAACAAACATGGAGTGACATCACACCCCCACCCACCCACCTTAGTGTAATTTCCTCACTAATCTGATCAGACCACAAAGCTATCTCCTTTGAAATTAAAAAACCCTGCGACACTAGCTAACCCTGGAATTTTAAAGAATTATTTTAAGGCTAACTTCCTACTATTTATTTATTTACCATTTGTTAACCAGGAAAGTCTGACTTGGAACAAAGCCAATTTTCAGGAGAGGCCTGGGGAGAAATGCTCCAGATGCATGTCTTTGTAATGTGAGAGGAAACCACAGTACCCAGAGGAAACCCACATGAATGGAAGGAGGACATGCAGACTCCACACAGAAGGCACGCCAGCTGAGAATTGAACTGCAGATCCTCTTGCTGTGAGGCGACAATGCTACCACTGCACCACTGTGCCTTCAAACTTAAGTAGCACACTATGAAAATTCAAGGTCCCCCAGGCCCCAAGAATACTGTTGCCCATGCAGAACTGTTCATAGAAACAATGTACAATCAAGTAAATGGTTGCATAGAGACAGCTGTATCTACCCTAAATAAGCATAGGACAAACTCAAACAATAAGCCACCCTAGAGGAATCTCAGCATCATGTAACAAATGAAAGAAATGAATGGCCAAAAGTAAGAAAAGCTATGCCCGGAAAAGGTAATAGCTCCTTCATCAAGCTAAGCAAGCAACTCAGTGGACTAACCAAGTCTGCCAAAGCTGAATTTGAGATAAAAATAACATTCCAGGCAAAGGACACCCACAAGGCTTTCGTCAACTATGTCTACAACCTCAAAGGTAACACACAACAATGTGCCGAATGAATTGTGAACACAGCCAGCAATGCTGAGCCAAAGGACATAACAAATCTACTGGCTGACAACTTTACCTCCACTTTTACCCCTCCCTCCTAGTCACCAGTCAAGAAATACCCACAACTATAACTCAGCCAACTATCACTAGGGAGCAGATCCTTAATGGACTCTCTAAGTCCAGGAACACTACATTGATGGGTCCTAATAATATCTCAGGTTACCTCCTAAATAGCATGAAACATGATCTGCCAGGCCCACTAGAATCACAATTCAGCCATAGCCTCCAGACATGCTTCATGCCAAGTGAATGGGGGACTGCCACTGTTATCCATCTGAACAAGGGGGACCATCTGCAGACCTGAATAACTACAGACTCATATGTTTGTCTAGTCTCATGTGCAAAACTGTAGAAAGAATAATCATGGAAATGATAAACAATCACATAGGAAACTTACAGACACTGAATCCAAGTCTACTTAGTCTGGTGGACTTCTATAAAAAGTCAACAGAGCCATGGACAAGGGCAAAATAGTGCATACTGCCTTCCTAAACCTGGCCAAAGCATTTGACTCAATACCTCACTCAGACATTGTAAGTAAAAGAAAATTAGGCATAAACCCATATGTCACCCGATTGAGAGCCCTTTGACTCACAGACAGGACCCACGAAATTAGCATAATGGAGGCTACCTCAACAAAGAGGCCAGTCACTATAGAAGTCCCTCAGGTCCTCTCCTTTTAGACATCTAAGGGCCTCTGGCTGATCAAGTTTGCACCAGAGTCACCAAATCTCCCAAAGATACAAATACTCTTCAAGAAGGCCTATCACAGATAAATAACTGTTGCCAGAGTCATGGTTTAAAACTCAATGGAAAGAAATGCATAACAGTATCATATGGAAAGATATCTACCCCTAGAAATTACTACATTGATAAGACACCCGTAGGAGTAGTCCTGATGGTCAGGGATTTGGGTATGCAATTGGACAATAACCTGGCCTTTGGCCATCACATGTGTATGGTAGTAAGAAAATCATTCTATGTTTCACAACTTATAAGCAAGGGTATAAAATGTAGGACCAAGGACATCATTGTTCTACTGTGCTCATCCATCATCTGACCAATCACTGATTACAGTGCACCCTTTGTTATGTATTAACCAGACATTTGAAACAAGTGGAGTGTCTGCAGTGGTTCCTTACAAAAAGAATACAGGGTGTAAACAATATGTTCTACCATAACTGTTTGAAAGCCCTGTCACTGTACTTGGTTTCCTACTGACTGCTGCGAGACGGTCTATGATTGACCTACAAAACATCATCCAATCTCATCCTGATGGACCTGTTGCACATCTGCAAAACAAACAGTATCAGAAATACACTATCTAGGAACTTGAACCTTGTCTGTAACATAAGTAGGACAAATTGGAGGGTCAGTTATGTGTCTCAAAGACTACCCCTCCTCTGGAACAGGCTTCCCATCCATGTAAAGCAGAGATCTCCCCTAACTAAATTCAAGCATAACATGGACCAGTTAATGGGGAATCAGAAATCTACCCCCTGTCTGATACCTATGACTCTTATGGAGAGAGACAGACAATAAATTCTTGACCACCCATTGTCCAAGTCTATATTCAATTCTTAAACTTACCCTGGGGTATCAAATCATGTTAGATATATTTGGGAAAGCATTGCTAGGCTTAAAAAGGCTCTATGACCATTAGACTCATATTCACCTATGAAACAATAAACCTACGCAACATTTGCACCACAGTCAATAGTAGTAGCATTTGGCAGCATTATTAAAGAATGTAATAGGAAGTAGAAATGCATGCAGTAAACCTTCTGAATAAATGTTTATTAGGCACTGTCAATGAAATCCTGCAACAGCAACTTATGAGCCCTTCTTGTCTCTCTCATTTGCCTATTTTAATTCATTTTTTTCTCCTTTTTGTGTTCCCTTTTCCACAGGTCTAGTGATTCCCAGAGACAGCCAAACTTCATACCTCCCAGGACAGGGACCACTCACAGTCTCTGTCTGCTCCCTGGAGACATCTTTTTCAGGGTCATAGTAGTGGCCCTGGGTCTGTGAACACCCCAGTGCAGCATAGCCTCAAAAGCCGCCAACAATGCAAGCTTAAGGACTTGGCTGAGGATGTGGCTGAGTGTTGAATGGAGGGATGGTTTCAACCCACGGAAGATCTCCTCTAGTGGGTTACTGACTTGCTGAGCCAATTGACTTCCACCATCGAGCCACCAGAGGCCTCCACCCCACCATGTCACTAGGGTCCCACAGGGGTCAACCCATGGAAGATCTCCTCCAGTGGGTTACTGACTTGCTGAACCAATTGGCTTCCACCATCGAGCCACCAGAGGCCTTCACCCCACCACGTCACTGGGGTCCCACACTATGGGCAAGTCAAACAGCCACTGCAAGTATTTGAGGTCCTCCAGATGAGGGTCAGACCTGTTCCAATACTTCCTCCCCCTTTTGTGTCTGTCAGTCTGCCATTTGTATGTCTTGTGCCCCCCACGGTCAGCCCACCATAGAGTCCCTGTCTGTTTTGTCTGTCTTTTGTGTTACATCCATCCCTTCACTATTCCCTAACCCTACTCATTCCCCAGCGTCCCTCTTATATAAAATTATTTGAAGATGGGGTGGGATATCCCCTTCCCAAAAGTATGGTGCCTCTCTTCTCTCACCTCTTCCAGCACAATACTCTTGATGTCTTCCTTTTGTGAGCACCTTGTCTTCTTTTTCCTCTGTTTCTTTCTGTCCTAGCTTCCCCTTTCCAACCTTATAAAGATCCAATCATGATGTGTTAAAGTACAGTTAAAGTAATCCCCAAAACCCATAGCAACTCTGTGTCACAAATAAATCTAAAGGAGCAAACCAATTACATCTTAAAAAGCAGTGCTGTTACTTCAAAAAAGTGTTATAACCACACTAGTTTTAATTCTTTATATGAACTTACAGACAGCCCAAAGGCTTTGGAAGTTTCTCTGTAACTGGCACTTAGCATATTTACATAAAGTATTGAAGCATTCTTCGCCATTTGGCCTTACGCACATACTAACCATGAGACTATGAATAACACCCAAAATCTGCTGAAGTCCTAATTCATTTTATATTAATAAAGGAGCAGAAGTGGAAATTCAGCAGTATTCTCTGTTTTATCCAAATGTGTATTTTTTCCTCTTCTTGAAGATGGTAATAATGTCTGCATTCTTCATATCTTCTACAATGTCCTCAGACCTCATCATTTGAAAAAATAATTTGTCAGATTTCAGTGGCACCTCCTCAGTCATATTATTCAGTTAGCTGGTTTACTATTCAGTGCTGGAAATGTGTTGTTCTTGTCATGGTTACTAGAAAATGTTACTTCTATGGCAGTGCAAGGGCTGCCTAGAAACAGTAACAGGGTCCATATTGATGGAAAAAGGCATGTGTAGAGAACAGTATGCATGGCCTATGTTCAGGTCATTGCACACACACAATGCTAAATACAGAAGGGTATCCTAAAATTTACCCCAGGTTTAACAGTATAATGGAACAATTCCTTAGCATCCCTGCTCATACAGCAAATGGAATGAATGGGTTAGATGTGAGAATGAGTGAAAAAAATTAAGCATTATTAGTTCCATGGGTGTGATAGTAAAGTGGATAAATGGGCTAGTAAAATAAAAGGAAAAACTTTATCTACCATATTACAGGTGAAATGATGTTAGTAGCTATTGCTCTTATAGCCTCTCACAAGAACAAACACTATCTCTACTTAAAAAAGGTTACTTATTAAGCTAACATGTTTGAACTACATAAGTTATTGGACATTTGAAAGGGTACGAGAAAGCACCTGAAGAACCTCTGTCCAAAACCTCTACTTATTAAGCACCCCATTCTAGAAAATATACACTTAGGCATGAAAATGTTTGAAAATGCATGTAATTGTGAGACATTTCTAGTTGCAGAAAGACTCAAAAGTGTCAGTATCAGCATTCAAATGAAAACAGTATTTTTTTGGGGGGGGGACTCCAGTTTTATGGTTTGTTTATAAAGAATTATATGACACTTGTTTAGGGAGATTAGGAAATCAGTTAGTGATATTGTGATTTCATTTTAGATTGCTTTAGTTTTCCCCTTCATCTGTTAGCAGTTGCTTATATTTTTATTTAGCAGTAACATAATGCTGCAGAAATCTTTCCTGCTTTGACACACCATAAAAGCACATGATGTGAGTACATAATGTTACTTCATTCAACAGATTGCTTGAATAAATAAAGCAGTGCAACACGCCTGCATGCTAAACAGCTGACATTTAAGAAGTGCCACACAAATGAACAGGATGACTGCCCACATCATTTTGCTCTTTCATCTACAAATCAGTCTCATTATTAAGTGTCTTCATTGATTGTCTCTGAAAGTGTCTCCACTAGGCAGAAATTTGTGAATCAGTAGACATTTAAATGCAATGTTGAAAAATGCCCAGAGACAGCACTGTAAATTATAGCATCAGTAGATAAAGCTTTTAATGGTCGTTGCAATTTAACAAATATGTCCTACGAGGTATAAATCCAATTATATATGTTTGGGTTGGACTGTAGAAACATTAAATAGCTGAAGAGCATTATGGAAAATAATGCATTGCTTAAATTTAGATTAATATGATCATGGCTGCAGCAAATAAGCCTCTCCTATTTCAGCTGAAGAGAACAAGACCATCATATCTGAAGGATTACAGAAAACTGTATTAAGACATCTGCCTCAAAAATGTAAGGTGTTTTATTTATGCAATTGTTTGTTTGGTGGGTAAGTGGGCTAGATCAGAAACATTTTTCTGCAATAACTTCAGCCTCAAGGAAGAACCGTCACAATTAGTAACATACGCAAAAAGGTGAGAGAGTTAATAACATTTACATGGCAAAGTCAGTACAGAAATGCTAAAACAGCAATGAGAATGAAATCATTAACTGAGTATGCATTAGGTAAGGCCGTTTGAGTATGTACCCAACACAGTATGGTAGCTATACACTTCAAGTAACAATCAAACGATAATGATAAATGTGTTTCACAGATAGGTGCAGAAGAGCACAAATGTCACATGCTGAATTTACAGTAGCCATCATATAGTAACAAAAAATGCATTGTGGTAGTTTTGCAGTTTTAGCCCTACCTTTTTATAGCCATCATGCTTAGACATGTACAACACATACCACTAAAACATGGTACGTCAGAGTACTGAATTACTGCCAGGCCTACAATTGATCATTTTAGCAGGGGATAGCAATGTATACAAATGAAATGTTATTTATTTGTTTGCCAATTTAGTTGCATTTTTTACTGGGAAGGTCCAGCTGAGAAGATTATTCTCAGTTAAACCTCGTGGGAAAGAGCTCCAGTGTTAAAATGCAATACAAATCAGTACAGTAACAGGTAAATTATGTGGATAATATAAACAATAGAGGATAGGGCATATTAATTGATTACAGTTTCAAGTAATCAACAATCAAGAAAGGAGCATCGGTGAATAAAATCTGAATTATTAATAATTTCAGATAAAAATACAAATGTCAACAGGTAAAAAATAAAATCGTTTACTGTCTACAGAAATAATACATATTAGTTTTCAAAAATAAAATATAAATATATATATAATTTAAGGGGGAAATAGCTTTCAACAAAAGGAAAACATTTAGAGTTAAGAATACCTATATAATTTCTAGTCTCATACCTAAGATGTATACACAACAAGGATTGGACTTGAAGAACAGGAAAGTAAAATATGAGTGCTGCAGAAGGAATAGTTCTTTTCCTGGTGTGCAGAAACAAGTTGTACCTCTGTTTACTTAAGTCTTTGCTACAGTTACCACTAGTCCCTTTTTGCGTAGGACAGTCCCTATTTGGGCAGTTGTGTCCCACACAAAAAAATGAAAAAGGGCAAATGTCCTGAGACTTTAGGTCAAAAATGCTTCCTTGGTTTTCTTTAATTGTTATATAAAACAGTTATTTTTGTATCTGAAACATCTATAGTAAACTCTCAGTTAACCGGAACTCAAGCAACCACAACTCTCAAGCAACCAGAAAAAAAAAATTGTAGAAATGCAGTACACTTTTCATGTGCTGCACTTGTTTTTCCCACCGCAGAAACATACTTTACGCTTTTAGAATTTTAGAATTTTAAAAAGGAAGATAGGAATAAATTCCCTTTCTCCCCAACCTAAGAACAAGTCAAACCGAACAAATAGTATAGGGTACAGTATTAGTCACACCTATTTTAATAGTAACTCTTAAGCAACCAGAAACAATAATTATCCGGCATCTACCAATCCCCATGGGTACCGGTTAACTGAGAGTTTACTGTAAATGCTCTATGAAACACCACAAGTAATTCATGTAGTACAAGAATAAGATCTTTATGGCAAAAACGTAAGGTTCACTACAAAATCTGACTTTTCTAAAACAAATTTCCCATTTTTGGGTATTTGAAAAGGTGACAACCCTACAGTTTGCAGTAAGAGTAGACTTTGACTGGTGACCTTTCTTTCCCCACATTCATTAATTTCTCAGTTTTGCCTTTTTACTCCTTTTTGTATGCTTCCACCCCAGTTCTTCTTTGCACTTCCACTCTATTTTACAGACTAGTATTACATTATTAAATATAGAGAAGATATGAAAAGCATCTATCAGTATCTGAGACTACAATCTCCTTGTTTGCCACTCCACCCACTAACCTGACAACCAGTTTTTTTATTATACAGCACTCTCGGTTTTTGTCAGAAATACTACCGTATTTCTTTTTAAATAAGACCTAACCAGAGAGTAAGGCCTAGCATGTTTTTTCCAGGGTGGTCATGGTATAACCCCTACCCCAAAAATAAGCCCCATTTATTATCGTCAACAACACACGATGGATGGGTTGAATTATAAAATAATATTATTGACACCCGTTGACTGAGGTTATAGTACACTGCTCACCATTTTTGGACCATTTGGACATCCAACTTCTTCTCTTTGCAGAAAGTAATAAGACTCATGCACTGGGAGTCCTTCACAATTCTTACTGTAACCCTAATCATCACTCACACTTGACGGTTGAGATCCTTAGCCCATAAACCCATGCAATTGTACTTTGATCAGTCAAAGTACAGACAACATGCGTAAAGTGCATGCTCATGATAACGAGCAGTGGTGGTAGTGTCTTCTCTTCATAACTGGTGCCATTTTGTGTTGCCGCTCTGGTCGCATAAGTCTTCAATTAACCCCCACTCCAGACAAGATGAGGTCAAAAAGAAAGGGCTATTCCGTCGAGTACACGAAAGGAATCATGGAGGACTCCTGGGGATAGAATCTGATAGCTTTCTGTAAAGAAAAGAAGTTAGATCTTCGAATGGCTGAAAATGGTGAGCAGCGCATGTTAACCTCAGTCAACAGGCCAATGAGGGAAATGCTAAGAAGTGTAAGTGTGGATCGGGTCGGCAACCATTATTTCCTGAGCTTGAAGACATAATCTGTGACTGGATTGCTAACAGGAGAGCAAAGGCTTTGGGTGTGAGCAGGGCTGATATTCAAGCATTTGCCCTTGCAATGGCACCACAGTTAGAAATATTCCTAGAAGAATTCAAAGTATCACAACATTGGCTGGATGGCTTCCTTCAGCAATATGAACTATCTCTAAGAAGATCAACAACACTGTTCAAGCTGGAAGATACTGAAGTTATTAAACGTGCACTTGCGTTCAACTCCTTTGTTGATGGCATTGACTTTTCTAAATACCAACTCTCCAACATGATTGCTGTGGATGAAACTGCAGTGTTTATGGGCCAAGGATGTCAAACAACAATTGATTAGAAGGGTGCCTCATCAATCTACATTCCCTCCACTGGTTACGAGAATGCACATGTTACCTGTATTTTGGCAATTCGTCTAGATGGAAAGAAAACCCCACCTCTAATCATTAGTAAGGGCAAGAAAGATAAGATTGAATGTGTTTCAGGCATTTACATTCTTGAAACTGAAAAAGCCTGGTGCACACAAGCGGTTATAAGGACGTGGGTCGATGTAATGCTGCCACTTGTTTTGCGAGGTGGTGAAAGAGGTCTGTTAGTCTGGGATTCAGCCAGCACTCACTGCACTAAAGAAATGAAGAAATTCCTAGCACGGAGGAATATAGATCAAATAATGATTCCTGCAGGAATGACTGCCTATCTCCAGACTCTTGATATTGCAATAAACAAGCCATTCAAGGACCATTTGCACATGGAACTCAATGACTACATTGAAAATAGAATGGAGATAAATCAGCATGGAAACTTTGTGAAGCCTAACCTGCAAGAGGTCGTGACTTGGGTGAAAAATTCATGGGATAAAATCACTGACAGCTGTGTTGCCAATGCACTACGAGCAGGCTACTTGGACAAGCAATGCTCATTTAAGGAGAGCTCTATTGCTATGTATGACAGACTGGGGCCAATGGTGCTACAGGAAATTGAGTCACAAGAAATCCAGGCTGAAATTCGGGGGTTGGACACTTATGACAATTTTCCAGAAGAAGACAACATGACTGTATTTGAATAACTGTGAAAGCCAAGGTGCAGATATTCTGAAGTTGAAATGTTTGTTGCATTGTTTATGTAGAATTCTCACACAACTGTCAACCCGTTATTAGGACTGTTGTCCAATAATAGAAAAGTACGAAATAAATGTCAATTTGTGTACATGAATAAATGTCGATTTGTGTTAATTAATAAATGTCAATTTTTGTACATAAATAAATGAATAAAGGTAGATTGTTGTATGGTGTGGGTAAATAAGGCATCCCCTGATAATAAGCCCTAATGCATATTTCGCCGGGAGAAAGAATATAAGACCCGGTCTTATTTTCGGGGAAATATGGTATTGGCATAATGATTCCTAGTTATGCATTAGTTTTTGAAATAAACAATATTCATTGTATTTGAATATTTTTTCAAACTTAATATGTTTTATTGAATATTTACAACCCAAAAAACTACAACACAAAACTGAATAAAAACAACAAAAAGCCATGAACTAAGGAAAAACCATTAAAAGCTCTAATAATAAACTCAGTTACATTCAGTAACCTTTCATTCCAAGTGGACTTCTTCATTAATAGCTGTTTTTTTACATCATTATTGCTTCTTAAAAAAAATACAGCAGAAAAGTGAATGACAGAAACAGGTATAACAACATTATGAAGAGGGAGAAAGTGCCATCATTGACTAAAAAACAACAGCCTCATCTGAACCCACTCTGTGGAGAGGTATGAATAAAGATATAGCCTAGATAAAAGATCTCTTAAAAATAAATAAAAGAGAGACAAAATACAACAAAGTAAAGAATCATAAGCAAACTAAATGATATGTGATCTGTTCATTACCTCAACACACAAGGACGAGCTGTCAGTAAGTAGTCACACCATAGCTATTAGGCATAATAAAGCTATGGATGGTCAAAACAACAAGAGAAACTTCAGGCACAGGGGAACCTTCACCCCTTCCCATATCTCCCAGGTGACACACAAATTAAAATACATAGCTAAAAAGAAAGAAAGAAAAGATGGAAAAGAAAAGAGAGAAAAAGCAAAGAGGTGCATCACAGGGCACAGAAAACTTTGTGCGTTCACATGAATCAAAATTACTGAGTTACATACTAACAAAACCTGCACCGTTCATATCATTCTATGATAACCACTGTCAGGACCCTCGGCCCCCAACCCCTGATATTTATTTGACCTAATATGCTTTGCATCATCACACTGTGAGCATGGCCAATACAGAACTTTAATGCCACCTTTGCTTTCTACACTGCTGCAGCTGGAAGAATTTCAACCTCCTGTGCTTTAACAACACTAAGCAAACAGACATGAAAATGACTGAGGAAAAACACTTAAGATATATGTATATATATCTTCAGTGCTCTGTGGCAAGTTAATACTGATCTTTGACACCAAATGAATAGCCTCTTAGGTGGACTTTCACTTCTTAAAGCTGCATGTTTTTTAATGCAGGTCAGCTTTACAATTGATTAGAACCTTTATATCCCCCTGCTAAACATCATCTTCCCACGTGATATCAGACCAATATTCCCCTGATGGGGCAGCATACATTACAACTGCTATGACTTAAGATGCAACACTGTGATTTTGGCCCTTAGATTCAGCCTTGGCCATCCTAGGTTATGGTGTTCCTCATAAAGTCATATCTGTTTATGGGTACATACATTATTATCTAGACCTTTACAAAGATTCACAACTACTAACTATATAGGGTGTACTACATAAGAATCTTCTACTATAAAAATAAGAAAGTGCTCTACTTTCTGGCCATCTGGTATGATTTTTAAAGGCCAATGCTATGATTTTTAATGCTTGGAGGTTGAGAGGTATGTAGGGAAGTCAGCCAGAGGAGACTATCATCAAAGTAGCCATCTCGGTTTTTTCTTTATTTTATGGCCCTAACCATTTCCCCTAGATCATTATATTTTTACTTACAGATGCAGGAGTATGGAGTTCCTTCCTCACAGGGCATGATCGCATCTGCATATGTCTCATGAAAATTTGCGTGTACATGGCTTGAAACAGACCATCTGTGTGTCCCAAATATTAATTAATTCAATATGTCTCTCCTCTAAAAGATGTCCACATTACAATGACCCCTTCCCAGAATGACAAGCCAATGTCAGCCATGCATTCCCATCATTCCTTATTGGTTTCTCCATTCTCAAAACAATTCTGCCCACCTTAGTAATGTGTGCTAAACTTAACCCACCCCTACCCAAAACTATTACCCTACACCTTACCTTAAAAAAAAAACTTCTGTTAACAATATTACTACACAAGACAAAATCAGATGCACAAGCATGCACTAACTCACACCATCATTATTACATCTATCCCCTTACTTAACCCCTGCCCTAACCACAGACACTCATGTATGCACATGCTCACACACACACATACACACACACACACACACACACACACACACACACACACACACACACACACACACACACACACACACACACACACACACGCACACACACACACACATTCAGTATCTGTATTGCAAACAATGAAACAATGGTGCACCAACTACCTGGATTTCAATGGATCAGGTACAACTGATATAACTGTGGTATTACCCCAGGCAGCAGTACATCAAGAACCTATTCATCAAAGCTTCATACATCTCAAACCAATGGTTAGCCAAAATCATTTGCCCATCATCACAGCTAACTTGGAGTTTAAACATCTGCCTTAAACTGAGTAGAATTGCCACTATCAGATTGGATTGCCTAATCGATTTAACAGCATTGTATTATTTATTTATTTTTATAACATTGCATTTTTTTATTTTACCAATTTGTAGATAACTTTTATGTTTCTGCACGGTCTTATTTTTATGTTTACAGTTATAACTTGTATATTTGCTTTGTTTTCTCTTTCCTAGATTTCCTTTGAAAAAGGTCTCTGCCAAGTAATACTAAACCAGTCAACAAAAGTGGAAATAAATAAGTAGCCAACATCGTTCCTGGGGCTTATGCCTTCCATAACTATAGGAAAGAAGGTAAGATAAAAAAGCACTAATATGACCCCCACAACCCATAAACAGCCATGAAGCCAACTGCATAAAGCTACTTCCTTAGTATGAGTAAAATTTGTACCCCGCTCTGGAACTCTACCACCCTGTGTCAGGTATACATTGCACCAAATCCTGCCTGCTATCAAAGAAAAGGAATATGTAGATGTAAAGCATTACAAATCTAGTCACATCTCACCAAAATAAATAAAGCATTACATGTCCAGTCACACCTCACCAAAATAAATGAAGCATTACATGTCCAGTCACATCTCACCAAAATAAATGAAGCATTACATGTCCAGTCACATCTCACCAAAATAAATAAAGCATTACATGTCCAGTCACTTGTAGCATATCTCGCCAAAATAAATATCAGTAATACTGTTAGTGACCTAATTGCAACTGCTCTGGGCTCATAATATACAGTAGACGTAGGTATGTACTAACGGTACTTCAGTCAGAAATATTCCAGGCGTAGGATAGCTGTCAGACAAGGATAACAGGGAAACCTGCTCAGACAATGCAGATAGCATAAAGGATTAAGGCTATGAACTAATAAGCTACTTCCTCAGGCAGAGATTCCCTCAGCCTTCATATGCTTACTGGGTGACCTTAAGCAAGTCACTTAACCAGACAGGGCTCTGGGGCAATTTGGAATTTGTGTAGGATCCTTAATGGTCTCATACTGCATACTTAATAATTACCTATCAGCCTTGTCCTTCACGAATAGCTGAATGGTGCACTGCACCTCAGTATTGTACAAAATCCAGCATTTGGTCACACATGCTGGCAGTCTCCTTGTAATAACTTGAGACAAACCCTAGCACTGGAATGTTGGAATGCAGCACTACTTGCCACATGCTAAACACCATGAGAAACATCCCATAGAAATTTGACAGCAGACCACACTCAAACTTCCATGTCTCATCTGCTACTTAACTGTCATTCAACATAAGGAGTGTCCCCTTGAATAAGAAGAGGGCGGTCCTAATGTAGAGACAGAATCAGCAAGTAAAAGAGACTAGTATTACTGGAACTGAATTCAACATCACATCTTGGTGAAAAACCTTCAAAAACCTCAGCTTTGGCCGGCTAAGGACTTGCTGTATTCAACTGGACGTATAAGAGAATTTAAGTACCTTTATCTGCTCTTTTTTTTTTCAAAAAAATACAGTATTTAACTTGATTTTACCTGTGTGGAAGGAATATTAACTGAACTGGAAGTTTTGACTCTGCTCTTCAGTTAATCTTAGTGGCCTTGCAACTGCCCGCCCCTCTTGTAAATTTGTGTTTGGATACTCCTTCTGGGCCCATCTCATTTGCTCACTCAACTGAGTGCAGTGAGATCATATTCTGATTTCAGGCACTCCTACTGTGTACAAAGAGAGCATCTGGGAAACAGAAAAAAAAATTTAAGCTTGTTTCCTGCCTTTCCTGTTAAGTGGTATAGACTATTTGTAGGCTTCTGAGCCCCCAAGCCCTTCTGTGTTGGAGGGAAGCCTTCTAGCTTAGTTTTTTTTTTCTTATAACTAGCCAGTTTTCTAGTTTCAGCACTCAAATCTGTTTCTTTGATCTCGGCACTTATTCAGAAAAAAAAAAAAAAAAAAAATGTCATCTGCTTTTACTGTACTTGTGTTTCTACCTACTTTTTTACTTTTGCATCATCTTAAAAGTACTCAATTGTATGTATTACTGCTTGGTGTAACTCATTCTAAGCCTTTTGGTTTAAACACTTGGGCTTCGGACCAGTTGTTTTGCACTGGGAGGGTTTGTGGTCTGCACTGTAGTGGCAGAACAGGTAGCTTACATCCTTCTAGGTTGGGAACTGCTGATTTGAGGGCTCAGTGTCTGTTATTCTAAAAGTGTATTAATTCTGGTTTAAGCACTTGGGCTTTCAGGCCAGTTATTTTACATTAAGAGGGTTCGTGGTCTGCACTCTTGTGGGAGGAGAGGCTGGACTCTGCCCTTCTGAGCTGGGAATTTCTGGTTAAAGGCTTATAGTGCATGCATATCTGAACTGCTTCTTACTGAAGTTGGTGCACCTTGCTTGCTGTGGCATAGACTGGATTCGGGCCTGCTGGATCTAGCTTTGTTTGTGTAACTTGAGCACTAATCCAGGCATTCTCTAAAGTATTCAATTGTATTTATTACTGCTTGGTAGTAACTTGATTAAAGTGTAGCTATCATTCTAAGTCTTTTGGATTAAGCACTTGGGCTTCAGACCAGTTGTTATACATTAGGAAGGTTTGTGGCATGCACTGTGGTGGCAGGACAGGTAGCTTTCATCCTTCTAAGTTGGGAACTGCTGATTGAGAGCCCAGTGTCTGTTATTCTTAAAGTGTATTAGTTCTGGTTTAAGCACTTGGGCTTCAGGCCAGTTATTTTACATTAAGAAGGTTTGTGGTCTGTACTCTTGTGGGAGAAGAGGCTGGACTCTGCCCTTCTGAGCTGGGAATTTCTGGTTAAAGGTTTATAGTGCCTGAATATTTGAACTGTATCTTACTGAAATTGGTACACCTTGTTTGCTGTAGCATAGACTAGATCCAGGCCTGCTGAATCTAGCTTTGTTTATATGCTTGTTGTTTGTTCGCTTGTTATTTCCCTGGAACGCTAATTCCACCTAATACGCGGCTTTTCAGCACTTCTGTGGATCACTAGTGATATCTGCATTGCTTACTGTACTTATTTCCTTGTTTCACTTGAAAAAAAGTTACTGTTTGTCATTTTTGCATTTAAGTTACCTGTAACATATTGCACTTAAGTTACCTGGCACTTATATAAGTCAGCACTAAAAATTTAAAGCACTACACCCTCACTCCCCACTGGCCCTGGTTTTCAATTATTAAGGAATTCCCAATATTATTCTAGCATGTCCAAAGGTGAGTTGTCAATCTCCTCTCTGGTCTAGCTGGTGAATCTGGGAATCTTGAGGCAATGTTACAACTGCCTCATGTACACAGACAACCCTCTCCTCCTCCCAACAAATTCCAACACATGTGAGAGATGCAACCATATAGCCAAACTGGAGGCTAAGCTCTCTCAACTCAGTACTGGCATAACCAGTCAGGAGGAGAAGGAAACCACACTCACTACAATTCCAGTCTCACATAGACCTACCACGACAGCAAACCAAACACATAATTACACAAAAACATACTCGGAGGCTCTAAATAAAGATCTGCCGAAGCAGCAGAGACCTCCAAAGCAGACACCCAAGCAGCCGCTACCCCAAAACAAAACACGTGCAACACATATCTCACAAAGCCAGTGTGCCGAACAGTCACAGCCCTTAAGACTAAACAACACACCTGATACACTTGTTATAGGTGACTCTATCGTCAGGCACACTGACGTCCCGCTCACCAGGCTGAACAAGGAGAGGGTCACGGTGAGCAGCCTGTCGGGCACTAGGATCCGCCACATAACACAAGCACTCAGGTCACTCCAAGGCAAGTACAAATATGACTCAGTCATTGTCCATGCTGGTGTGAATGACCTGAGACGTACCTCCCTGGACTACATGAAAAGAGACATAAAGGAGCTCTCTGAGCATGTAGCCCAGGCCGCTATGACCCTGACCTTGAGTAGCATCTTACCCTCACCAAGAATGATGCTACAGTATGAAGACAAGATGATCAATTTCAACAATTGGCTTAAGTACTGGTGTCATTCAAAGGGGATCCAATGCCTGTCAGCTTGGGATGATATGCTCGACAAGCCACGATGCTTTGTTAGGGACGGCTTGCACCTGTCACCCCTGGGCTTTCAGATATTGGCAAAGGCTCTTGCTACCCCCATAGTGCCTTTTTTAGGCAAGGCTCAAAAGACAAACCCACCTCCATAGGTATCACAAGGGATAAGAAACTAAGAGTAATGCTACTCAATGCCAGAAGTCTAAACCTCAAGATGCATGCACTCGAAACTCTCCTTAGCATGGAGAACATCGATATCTGTGCAGTAACAGAAACCTGGTTCAGGGCTCCCGAGAGCACCCCAGCACTACCAGGTTATACCTCATACCATGCTTTTTGGCCCCAAAACTTGGACCGAACCACAAAAGGAGGGGGAGTATCAATATTCATCAAAGATACCCACACCTCCAGGTTGGTGGCAAAGCACGAAGCATCAGAGACTATCCATGTGCAACTAACAGTGGGTAAAACTGCCTTCCAGTTTATAGCCTGCTACAGACCACCCTCCCAAACCCAGGAATCCCACTCGGCCTTCCTGAGAACATTGGAAAATATGAAGGTCTCTCCAAACACCATTATATTGGGCGACTTCAACTACCCAAACATAGACTGGGAGCATTACGCTAGCTCCAACACCCTAGCCCAAAGGTTCCTAGAATTTATAAACTCAAATGCTATGGAACAACTTGTTACCACTCCCACAAGAGGGGAAAACATACTGGACCTGATCATCACCAACATGGGGACTCTATGCTCCAGACCAGAAGTGTATCCCTCACTGGTAAGATCAGACCATAAACTAATCTCTCTGGATATTCACATCCCGATCCCACCCCCTGCCCAGAAAACCACAGTGAAAAACTTCTCTAAAGCAAATTTCACACTCCTCAAAACTGAGGTGGAATCCTTCAAAGCCCCCGGGCCTGTGGAAAATACAGCCCAGACCACAGAATCCTTTATAAACGCATTCTATGAACACCTTCAGGAATGCATGGATCATGCGATCCCAAATAAAACCAAGACCCAATCCTCCAAAGGCAGACGTCCTGTCTGGTGGACCCCAGCCATAAACAAACTATACAATAGAAGGAGGAAGCTACTAAATGATAGAGCAAAATCCCAAAAAGGGAAGGCATCACTGATCAGTATTAGCAAAAAACTATGGGCACACATAAAATTGTCTAAGGCCAGCTTTGAGAGAAAAACTGCACAGAACACTAAGGATAATCACAAGGCTTTCTTTAGTTATGTTAGGAACCTGGGTGGTAATTCCCAGATATGCTCAGAATTAGTCCAAAATGACAAAAAATACACCGAACCCACAGACATTGCCAACATCCTAGCTGACAAGTTCAGCGCAAACTTCTCCCCTCCCACCAAAAGGGCAAATATCTATCCCAGCAGAGTGCTGCCCCCCTGACATCTCAGATGCTCAGGTAAGAGCCGCCCTCTCCAAAGCAAAAAACACAGCATCAATGGGACCAGACGGTGCCCCGGGCTGCATCCTACATGAACTCCAAGAAGAGCTAAAGCCAAACATAAAACTACTGTTAAATCTCAGCCTTACTACAGGATATGTGCCCAAAGAGTGGCGTACAGCAACAGTGGTCCCTCTTCATAAAGGTGGTGCCTCAACGGATCCTGGAAACTATTGCCCCATAAGCCTGACTAGCTTGGTCTGCAAAGCTATGGAAAGGATCATCATGGACCTCATAAATAAATAAAGATATTGGGGACCTACAGACACTGGATCCTACCTAGTTCGGCTTTAAGGGCAGATCCTGCCTCTTAAACCTGGTTGATTTCTTTGAAACAGTCACCAAGGCCATTGACGAGGGGAAGGTGGTCCACACAGCCTACCTGGACCTCGCAAAAGCCTTCGATACAATACCCCATTCGGGCATTATAGATAAGCTCACCAGCTTAAATATAAACCCTTATGTCACTAGATGGATTGCAAATTGGCTCAAGGACAAAACCCACATGGTTAGAATTGCTGGAGCCATGTCAGACTCCAAACCAGTTACAAGTGGTGTCCCACAAGGCTCAGTCCTGGGACCTCTCTTGTTCAGTATATATTTCTCGGAGGTACAGGCCAACACGGAAGGACTGTGGCTGACAAAGTTCGCAGATGACTGCAAACTGGGCGCCATAATCGACTCTCCAGCCAACACAAGCATCCTCCAAAAGGGCCTCATAGAAACAGACAACTGGTGCCAGAGCCATGGCCTCAAGCTAAATGCCAAAAAGTGTATAGTCATCCCCTTTGGCAAAAACAAAGTGCCCACAAATTACCACATAGGTGGTAATCCATTAAGTACAGAAGAAGTAATTAGGGACCTGGGGACCCAAGTTGATAGCAATCTCTCATTTGACAACCACGTGGCCAAAGTGGTTATAAAAACATTTTATATAGCCCACCTAATCATGAAGGGATTCACATCTAGATCAGGGGAGGTCATCGTGCCTCTTTACTCATCCCTCATCAGGCCCATAATTGAGTACAATGCCCCTTTTCGGATGTACCTTACCAGACACCTGCAGCAACTGGAAAGACCCGAAAAGTACCTCACCAAGAGGATCAAAGGGCTCAAACAGATGCCATATGCTGCCCGGTTAAAGAAACTCCAGCTCTACTCAGTGGCATACCGCCTGTTCAGAGGCGATCTGTGCCTGACGTATAAAGCCATGTCCAACCCGGAATTAATGGACATGCTGCACCTCAGAAAATCCAAATTCCATCGAGCTACGCACTCGAGAGACTTTAACCTCAGCACTGAAATAAATAGGACATGCTGGAGGGACAGATTCATAACCCAGAGGCTCCCTTCACTCTGGAATAAAATCCCAGTCCAGGTTAGGCAGAGTCCCTCATTGACTCTCTTCAAGAGGAATCGTGATGAGTGGATGGGAGATCGTAGGTTTACCCCGGGTATCACTTCTGTGTCACTGTTAGACAGAGGCACAGTATACTAACCTCGAAAAAGGGCATAGCAAAATAAATTTAAAATGGGTGGCAAAAGCCAAACACATTCTGGCTAGGCTTATAAATGCCCTAGGGCAGATAGCCTAGTATGAACCTATGAACCTATGACCCTGTTTCCACAAAATATCAGCAAGACACCACAAACTCAGTCCAACTGAGACCAAGGACAACTGTATTCGAGTTGTAGCAAATCACCCATAGTTAGCTTACTTCCTTTATTTATAAGTAAATTGAAAACATCATCAGGAATTGTATTGGCAACTGAGACTAAATGAGCAACTCTACCATGTCTAAATGACCAACTCTCAGTTACCTGTGTTCTAAAATTAAAAGCACTTACAAGATGATTTTATTGTACTGGCCCTTTAAATTAACAAGTGGTTTGGAGGCTCGCCAGTCATGTAATTGACTTCATTCATTCTTTTGGAGTATATAATATGGCTATAGCTCACTTTCTGATATCTGACAAAGTTTTGAATTTATGAAGACAAAAGCATTTATCTGACATTTGGACTTGTATTTTATCACTTGTGTGTTTCTATAAGAGTCATTTTTACTTATTAATAAAGGAAGGATGTTAACCACGGGTGATTCGCTATATCTCCCATACAGCTGTCCATGGCCTCAGTTGTTCTGAGTTTGAGGTAAAAAAAAGTTCCCAGGATGAAAAAATAAAAAAGTGCCCAGTCATGGTGTATGCACTGGTGCCAGGACTGGAAAAAGGCAGTGCAGAATCCTGAGACATAAAACATTCCTACAACAGAGTTAGGCCAGGATCATGGGGAAGATGGCATCTGTGTTATAAAAGGAAGAAGTAGTGTATAAAACCTACAAAAGCTGAGGGGGAATAGTGTTGGCATAATGGTTAAGGTGTTTATCTTACAGGTACAAGTTACAGGGTTTGATTTTCAAATGTAGTACTTAGCTAGGCTTAAAATAGCCCACAAGGGCAACTAGCATAGTACTAACCCATGAAACTAAAATTAACTTATGAAAAAGTGGCATAAAGATGACAAAGTAGACTATTGAGCGTAATAAAGAAATTATGTATTGTAACTATTACACAAGAAGCTCAGAATTTCCAGATAGAAGATATTCAGAAAAATTAAGGTAGACATTAAAGAGAAGAAAAATGCTTGTACAAGAACTGTCAAAAGCTTCAAATAAAAATTTGTATTCATTAAAGCAGCAGATCCATGAAAAACATTACATAGACAAATTAACGTTGGGTTACCTAGAAAAAGAAGCAGTTCAAAAATACAAAGAACAAAACCTAGAGATTTTTGGAATGTATAAAAAAGAAATATGGCTATGGAAGAGAGAGAGAGAAAAGAAAGAAAGAAAGAAAAAGAGATCTTTATTGTGCAATATTTATACAAAGGAGAAAAAGAAACCAATAAAAATCAGCTTTAAAAATATTTGATGAGAAATACAGGCAAACATGCACAGATATGGAAAACCTTAAAATACAAAAAAAATAAGAAAACAAAGGGGAAATGTAGAAAAGAGGATTAGTAAAGTACAAATTGAACTTATGTATTATTTGCAAAGCGAAGGCTTTAATATGGAATATCCAAAACAGGCAATGTCATAGTTTAATGGAATAAAGGGTCCCCAGATCAAAGAGCAACAGATGGAGCAGGAAGCATCTGAAGAAAATTTGCTACATGGTGATGCTCTTGAGCCTTCTGTAAGAGACTGGTACAAAAATCCACTTAAAGTTGCACAGCAAGAGAAGGAACAGGAACCAGTGTCAACTCTGACTCAAGTAATGTTCCAGAATGATGAGTCAATGGGTTCCCATATGAAGGAGTGGTAGATGAGGTAGAATGCATCTGAAGAGGATATGTCACAGGAAGATTTTCTGGAACTTTTGGCAGAATGATCACAAGAAACAGACAAGAACAAGATGCTGTCAGTCCAGAAGAAAATTATTTAGATTGTACAAAGTAAATAAAACCCAAAATGTGAGAAGATTGGTAAAACAGATAAACACAATGACCAGGACTATTGAGTAAAATTCATATGATATAACAGAAATAAAAAGAATATGTTACTGTATAGCTAAACTAATAATGGAATAAGTTTCTGACAAATGCATAGAGTAACAAAGGAAAGGAAGTGAATACGTAAAATGTCACCATCGAAGCTTTGAATAGAAAAGCAGTTAAGACAAGAAATGTCATTAAAAATATTTAGAAAGACAGATATGGTAAAAGCAACACACAGTTTAAAAACAAACCAGGGTTTATCATACACTATTGCCAATAATAAACTAAAATACCAGCCCAAGCAAGAAAATATACAGATAAGTATATAAAGAAAAAGTACAAAATAAACAAATCACTGATGACTCAAAAAGATGTTATGGAGAATTGTGGAAAAAAAGTAAAAGGAATAGAAACACTACCAAAAAAGAAGAAATAAGCACATTTTGTAGAAATACTTATTAAGACTCTGTTAAATGTAATAAAGATGCTGAATTTATAGAAGAATTAAAAGAAACAGTAAAGAACTCTAATGTAGAAGATATTAAATGGGATGAAGTAATAGCCAGAGAAATTGTGACAAAATTATGAAAAGCTCCAAAATGGAAAATCTTAAGCTCAAACACAATGGCTAACTTCTTGCTAAAAGTATTAACACTTTTGCAGAAAGATTTTGGCCTGAGGAAAAATTATTTATATGTGTATCCTGAACAAACACCAACCTGGCTAACAACTGGAAAAATGATACTCCTCCTCCTCAAAAGTGAATCTGCAAGCTATCCCAAGAACTATAGACAAATAACTTACCTTACGACGATATATAAACTATATACTGGAAATTATGCAGACTGGGTTTGTAGTCATTTAGGAAAAACTCAATTATGGCAATAGAATGAAAGGGTAAACAAAAGAAAGTCATATAGAACAAAGGATAATTGGTTGCTAAATAAAGCCATAATAAAGAATTGTAAAAGGGAAGGAATTTTAGTATGGCATGGATAAATTACAAAAAAAGCCTTTGACAGTATCCCACTTTCATGGATAAAGGAATGGCTTACAGATGTATAAGATACACCCTACATTGATAAATTACGTTACAACGACCATTAAACAGTGCCAAACCACTTTGCAGATGAGCCATGACAAATGACAAATTATTATCCCAGGTATAAAAATTCAAAGGGGGATATTCCAGGGTGATTCTTTGTCACTGCTGCTTTGTCTTGTCCTTAACTCATTAAGCTGCTTAATTAATAATTTGGCTCCTAGAAAACAACCTTGTTTAAAGATTTCCTATTTCCTCTTTGTAGATTACTTGAAGGTGTATAGTTTATCAGATGAGGAGCTGAAAGCACAGCTACAAATGATTAAAACACAGAAGGATAAAAACCTGATCATGACCCAGACAAACTGAGTATGACACTATGTTTCAGTCAGTGGGTGATCATGACACAGGAGTATGGGAAAGAGTGGCTCACACTTTCTCATCCATCCAGACATGAGAAAAGTGATGCTCCAAACTGTAGCCATGCAGGCAGAAGCTTATGTTACAACAGTGACTGTAGGACCAGTTGATGTGGGCTTGCTGATAGAAGCCAGTGATCGTAGCCCTCATAGGCAAGTGTGTGAAACCACAGATATAGTTGGAGAGGGGAAGGGACATCCCCCAGTTAAAAATGAAAAAAAGAAATAAAGTTATGGATTATCTACAAAGTGAAGGATTGAGTATGAATTAGTAACGTAACCAAAAAATGCAGATGGTTCCCTCTACAATGGCGCTGCAAGGTTGAATAATTAATAGCCAGCTGGCACAGCAGAGAAAAACAGTACGCAAAAGTGCTAATTTTTAAACATATCAGGCAATACAAGTTTTATTTTCTGAGTCTTTAAGAGTCTTTATAGAGGACCTAAAGGAGAGAGGACTGTTTCACTATAAATTTGATATATGCAACAACTAATAATCCACATATATCATTGTAAGCATCATACCTCTTCCACACATTGAATGGAAATCTTATAAGTTAATTTTGAAGTTTAAATACTGTAGGTATCCCTGTTTCTTATACAATTTGCTTTCTAGGATTGGAAACAATTATTCACTCATATCTGTCCTCTCATCATTTGTTGGTAATGCCGACCACTATATTTCATTGTGTCAGAAACTGCTTTATGACACAAAACTGCAAACCCCCATGATATCAGGAAATCTGAATAAATGTTACAAACAAGTAGCTCTTGGTTTCTAACAATAGGGTAACACTCACATTAATGCATACACTATGATATGTGACTGACCGATAATATTCTCTTTCAAAGATGGACTAGTGCATAGTCATCTCCTGTGATTTGTCTGTCAGGACACATATCATATCGGCACTTCTTCTCCTCAGTAACTCCAGAATATCTCAGTCCTGATGCACGTTTCTTTGCCTTCCCTTTAGTTTCATCAGCAGATAGTGGCATTTACCTGTTGGCAGTGTTTTTAGCATGACATGAAAGCATCAACATTTGGGAGCATTCCAAGACCCTGAGACTTTGAAGTGATACAACAGCTGGAGCAACTAAGAGATTTAAAAAGGGACAAATGCACCACTTTGACAGATAACCAGCAGATCAAGGACATTGTTTCAAAAATTTGAACAACTCAACACCAAATATCAATTGCTAACCTTTTTTGTACAACCATTCTGCTATTTATTGTGTTTGGAGTTAAAGAATGTACCAAGCGGCACATAAAAAAAAGGTATCGTCTCTGCTCATTTCCTGTAAAGCTTAATTTGCAGACTACCAGAAAGAATATAAATTGTAATTACCAAGCTAATGTATACCATGCCCCCGCACTATGTACTTGACACATTTAACCAGGTATTACTAATATGTATGTATCTGCTGTGTTCTTTGATACCCAGACGAGTTAACCTGTATATAAGCAAATGCAGCCAATTGGTTATCAAACCCTTCTGCAAAAACTTCCAGTTACACATAAAGCAGAGCAAAATAACAAGCATTCATGTCATATTTTATTTCCAAAGTTTACATTCATGCCACCATATTTTTCTAACTGTTTATGGTGGGACAAGCATTCATGTCATATTTTATTTCCAAAGTTTGCATTCATGCCACCATATTTTTCTAACTGTTTATGGTGGGATCTTTCAAAGATTCTGTAATGCGTTTACATTATATCTGAGCTGACTGGTTATCCTTGCTTACTTATTAGTTTTTGTGTTTTCATACAGGGTAACAGATCAGTGTTCCCCCACTTTCTCTGGTGAAACTACTTTGTATTAAACCTCATTTAAATGATGTCATGCAGCTCAGACCCATCACTTCAGATTTTAAATGTAACGCGTTGATTTAACATTTTTAGGCACATCCCGTGTTAGCTAAAATTCTATTTTTAGTAAACCATTACTTATATATTTGTTAAAATTAGCTGCAAGAGTAATCTAACAGTTTTCAACCAAATGCAATTTTTCCCAAGCAATTACTGTAAATTGCTTTTGCATGTCAGCTTTGTGGCTTATCAGCCTCATGACATTCTGGTTTCCATATTAACTGCCTCACATTTCTGCACACAAGAAATAGTCTAAGAAGCAATGAAAATATGCGGTGTATATGTGTCATCTACACATGCTTTTCTGGAAAAGTGCACCAGCGGAAGAAACCAAAAGCCATTCAGAGTACCAGTAATTTATTATACGTGGAGGTTACAATGTAAGATTTAAAATGATAAATACATGTGAAGGCACTCTAAGTTATGTTATCCACTGATATCTTTTAAAAAAAGCTCAGTGCTAAGCAAAGCCAATGAAAATGTTGCTGTTATAGGAATGATAAGTTACAGTTATTTAGAATGAATAATCAGCAGATATTCAGAATACTGTTATTTGTAGCAGTAAATAGATGTAGCAAAGCCCCCGTGATAAAAGGATAGTTTAATATTAAAGTTCACCTGTATTACCGTGACTTACTTTAAGAGAAAATTTGGTATTTCCAGGCACTTTGCCAACATTCACATTTTTCATGTATATTTTAAAAATACACCGAATTAATGTAAGAAAATTCCTTCGGTTAATGAAGACAGTTAAATACAACATGAAGCAGGGTTCATCTTCCACTTGAATAATTATATATATTTCACTTTAGCTGTTGCTTTTTTCCCTGAAAAAAATAAAATTTTATCTCAGTGTTTATTCTGAGATGTTTATGAAACTGAATATTTTAACACAAGATAACTGAACAAAACACGTGGATTGTATAAATGAGATACCTTGAAGTCATTCAAATACAATAATTGCACATAATCAATGGGAAGTGCCAGTACCAAATTCTAAGGTATATGGGAATGGTGAATTAGGATAAGTGCATATACTTTCCAAAGGACTAACAGCAAGGTATACAGTTTAATCTGGAGCATGGCATATAAAATCTCACATCCGTGTATCCTGATTACTTGCCAGCAGTGCTATCCCAAACAGATAGACTAACCATGGACCAAATATTAAAAAAAAAAGAATAATTATTACATTAGACATAATCCATTTCAACAAGATTAGAAAACCAACACTTTTCTGACTGCATTGCCTAGTGATTCAGCTGTGTTATGGTTTCCACTGTTCGTAACTGACATTTGCATCAGAGGAAATCGAACATCCTTCCAAAGCAGGGGCAGTCCCTACTGCATAAGAAAAAGCAATGCATGAGGAAACGTGCTACAAGCCACTAGAAAAAAAAAAAAACAAATAGCCATTCTGCCCACTACATGTAGATGGTGAAAATAAAGATGTTGATGTTTTTTCCTTGAGTGCTACATCTAAAGCACTTTCAAAAATCTGATTTTAAAGTTTTGCATGGGAATGTGCTAGCATTAAAAAATAAAGCAGAAGAATAAAAGAATGGAAGAAAAGATATGCATACAAACAGAAAAGTAGATCATGATTACGTTTGTAAGATTAAAAGTTATGGCAATTTGTAGTTTGTGTGAAGTGGACTGTCCTTTCTCTGTTACACGTGTTTGTAATTGCTAGAATTAAATTTAAATTCGGGCAATAAACTATACAAATGCTAAGAACAGTAAAAATATGCAAATTACTATGCAAACAGCCTTATTTTACTGACTGTGTGGTCATAATAGCATTTAGTTGTGCATTTCTGACATATTATGATTCTGAAACATGCGTGAATATAGACTTCCAGTGCAGCAGCTAAATCTATGTTGTTCCAGTCATAATCTGGTTTACTGACCAATTACAGACTACCAGTAAACTGGTCACAAGGGAAATGTAGAGATTTATCTTATTAGTGCAGCAATGTCTACCCTGTAATTAAGCATTAAGTCAAAAATGTATATACATTCCAAATAGGGGAAAACTGCATAGACACTACCACTTTAGTGCCACACCACTTAATTTCACTTTGTTTCTCTTCATCAATTATCTTTCATCTGATGTCTTGTTTATTGACTTACTTTCCATCCTTCATTTTATTTGCTTGGGTTTCACATTAGTGTAGGGAACTGGCAAACTCTGCCAGTTTGTCTAGTATCATTTGTTGCTCACATAGTTTTATTTGTATTTGTACTTCTTTGTTATGTCTTTCTTCAGATGTCCTTGTTAATGCCTTTAGTCTAATGGAATGCATCTGCTTTGGCATATCTTCTCTTTGCCTTATACGTCCGAACCTATAGGTCTCTTATATGCTCCATTTTATTTGGTTCACATGACTATTCAGCTTGTGTAACATAATTCGGAACTAGTCAGCTGATCCTGATATGGCTTTCATATATATGTATATATATATATATATATATATATATATATATATATGTGTGTGTGTGTGTGTGTGTGTGTGTGTGTGTGAGTTTGTGTGTGTGTGTGTGTGTGTGTGTGTGTGTGTGTGTGTGTGTATGTTTGCTATTGATATCCAGAAACTGCATTCATCGACTGGTCACACGGTTGACCCAAAATGTGGAATCTGGAACATCGAAAAAGTGGCCAAGTCGAAAGTGAACGCATCAACAACTGTAGTTCAATGTATTTGACATAGTAGGAGGTGACGTGAGTTATCCATGCTATGCTGCTTAACGTACCATGACATTCCACAGTCAACAGTACGTGTACTTCCCCATGTGGCCAAGTCTAAGATCGCACTACAGTGAGGAAATGGGTTAATTCCCTGTTCCTCACTGAACCAAAATCTCCACTCACAGTTTTGAACTCCGATAATTGAACTACACAACGCATTCACCATAGTGTAGTCAATGTTTTCTGGTTCAGCATTCCGCCCAGTGGAAAAGTGCCTTTTGAACACATGCTGTTTGGGCACAGGCACTTCGCAACTTTAATAGTAAACTATATATATATATCATATCTGATAAACTCCTATGTTTAAAACTAATGCTGCTTTTGACCTGTCACCTCTTGAAAATGCTAGCTGAGATATATCATTGTTAATTCTTGTTATGCCAGTCTTCCATCGTTGGTTTATATTGTGGTCATCACAGTCTAGGTCAGGAATCTACACAGACATCTCTCTCAATGAATGTATGTCTGCCTCAGCTTTATATTGTTTTTGTCCTTTCTATCACTCTTGGATTCCTCATTCTATTGGGCAAGTAACACTGTTTTATGAAACTGCCTGAAGTTCATTTCTATAGTTGTTTTTTTCTATAGTTAAATAATGTTTCCCCATGCTTAAAACTTTATTTTAATAATTGAGACAGCTCCAGTTTCATAGTGTTATGTATATAGGCTTATAACTAAAAAAAAAAATTGCAGCAATTCACTTACTTGAGATTACCAGGCAAATCTGCACCATACAAACGATATTTATAAAAATGAATAAGCACATAAGAAGGAGCAGTAGTCTTTTTGGAATAAAGCAAGAAAACTCTGCTAAGACTCAAACAGTACTATTTCCTCAATTAAACAAATAGACAGCTTAATGCATCAGTGTATAAAACCCAGTTATCAATACACGGCACATTTATTTGCAGTATCATCTGAAAATTCCTATGGAGAAAACAGTTGCTGGTTGTGACATACTAATGGCAGAAGGACTGTATACGGAAAGGCATAATAATGTGGCAAGACTGTTGCAGTGGGGATTGTGCAAACATTACGGTATTGAAGTGGCTGAAAAATGCTGGATACATGAGCCACAAAGCATTATAGAAAATGATGAAGTCTACATCACATGGGATCACCCATTACCAACAGTTCAAAAGACAGATGCGAGAAAACCAAATCTAGTGGTACATGAAAAGAAGACAAAAGTAGCATTGATCATTGAAATTGCTACACCCAATGACTACAGTGTCTTACATACAGAGAGACACAAAGACATAAACTACCAGGATTTGCAGGCAGAAATGAGGGGAATGAGAAAGAAGGATACCCAGACAGTTCCAGCAGTACTAGGAGCAACTGATCTTATAAAAAAGAATTTACAATCATACTTGGATATGTTACTAATACATGTAACCCCATATGAATTGCAGGAGGAGTCATTACTGGGCACATTGCAGGTGCTGCGAAGAGCACTTTTGGCTAACATCAAGGAATGAAACAGTACTAATTTCCTGAACTTTAATCGTAGTTTGACTTAAGAATGGGGTCCATTCCCATTGTGGTATTAGAAACCCAAAGGACTTGGAGAAATTAAAAAAAGAAAAAAGGGGGTCTGAATGGAGAGACAATAAGGGGTCCAAATAGGGAGATGACAGGGGGTCTGAATGGAGAGATGCTAGAATCAGCAAGCAAAGGAGAGTAACATTTCTGGAACTGAATTCATCCTCAAGTCATGGTGAGTACCTCCACAAGGTAGACCCTGTTTTTTCCAATATCTCACCAAGGCAACACTGATATCCAGACTGTATTTTATATAGCATATATCATGGACAGAAGTAGGTTAAAAAATAAAAAAATGTGCCCAATTCTGGTAGGTAAACTGGCACCAGGACTGGAAAAAAATTAATGTGTTGAATTGTCAAGGCACAGAAACATTTCTACAATGGGGTTAGACCAGGATCGGGGGGGCTGTTGTAGAAGGAAGTAGTAATGCACAAAAATCACAGAAACTGATAGGCCAAAAAGAAGTCATAAAGATGATAGAGTAGATAAGAAAGGAAGTATATATTGTTAATATTTTGCAAGAAGCCCAGAATTTCCCGACAGAAGAAATACAAAAAGATTAAGAGAGAGATTAAAAATACTTGCACAAGAAAAACTGTCAAAAGCCTCAAATGCAAAATTGTGTTCATTAATACAACAGATTCATGAAAAACATTATACAGACCAAGAAACCGTGGAACATTTGGAAAAAAAGCCACTGAAGAAGCATAAAAATATAAAGAACAAAATCTTGAGATTTTTGAATGGTGTAAAAAAGAAATATGGACATGAGAAGGAATGAGAGACCTGATATGGTACAATATTTATCCAAAGGAAAAAGCCAAACTAATCAGTAAAAAGCAGCCCCAAAGATATTCAAAGAGAAATATAGAGAAAGGCATTCAGATATGGAAAATTTCACAATAAAAAATAAAATCACAAAGGGGGAGCACAGAACAGAAGATTAATAATGTAGAAATTAAAAACATTGAAGCTGAAGTTACGGAATACCTGTGAAGTGAAGGATTTAGTGTACAAAGTCTAACATGGGTTATATCACAGAATGATGGAACAATGAGCCCCCCGAGTAAGGAGAAACAGGAGGAGCAGGAGGCATCTGAAGAAAAAATATGGACAAGGGAAAGAAAAAATATTTAATATGGTGCAATACTTATGCAAAGGAGAAAGCAAAACTAATCAATGCAAAAAGAGCAGCACCAATCATATTTGAAGAGAAATACATGCAAAGGCATCTGGATATGAAAAAGATTACAATACAAAAAATAAGAAAACAAAGAGGGAAAACTGAAAGGAGGATTAGTAATGGAGAAGTTACAGAAATAGAAATGGAGGTTATGGATTACCCGCAAAGTGAAGGATTTAGTGTATAAAATCTAATGACAAACCATTGAAGCAGCAAACATCTCAACAATCGCCATATGAAGATACTTCAGAGCCTTCAGTAGGAAACCAGTATAAAATTTCAGTTGGAGTTGCACAGCAAGGGAAGGAACAGGAAACTGTGGCAACTCTGACACAGTCAATCTTGTGGCGTGACAGGCCAGTAAGTTTCCATGAGAAAGACCAATGAATGACACAGGATGGAACTGAAGAGAATATGGCACAGAAAATTGCTCTGGAACTTTCTGTAAAATGCCCACAGGAAATGGAGAACAAAGAATGAGCTCTGAGTTTAGAAGAAAATGATCTAAGGTAAGAGTTGCTTGATTTAATAGAGATGGCCAGACATATTAAGATCAATGAAAGAAATAGACTACAGAAAGTCAATAAGATCCAGAATGTTAGACGTTTGATAAAACAAATGAACACACTAATCAGGACTGCCCGTAGTAATTCATGCAATATAACAGAAGTAAATGGGAGATATTACTGTGCAGCTAAATTAATAACAAATAAAATCCTACCACAAAAACACAGGGCAGTAAGGGAAAGGAAGGGGACAAATCAAATACCGTCATGGAAGTATCAAATAGAGAAATTATAAAGTAATTAATACAAGAAGTGTCACTGTTAGAAGACTACAGAAGAGGGAGCAGATCAACAAAAATACTCAGAAAGATAGATGTGATAAAAGCAATGAGCAGTTTCAGAACAGATCAGGATCTATCATACACTATTGCAAATAATAAACCATAGATATCAGCAGAGACAGAAACCCTTAGATGATATGCAGATAAATATAAAGGAAAAGTACAAACTCTGCAATTTATTGATGACCCCAAAAAGTTTATTACAGAACTGGGAAACAAGGCGAAAGGAATAGAAACACCACCAAAAAAAGAAGAAATAGACACATTTTGGAGAAATTTATATGAAGATCCCCTGGAGTATAACAAAGATGCTGAATGGATAGAAGAAGTAAAAGAAAGAATAAGAAGTTTAAATGTACAGGATATGAAATGGGATGAAGTAACGACCAGAGAAATTGAAACAAAATTAAGAAAAGCTCCTAACTGGAAATCCCCAGGCCCAGATGCAGTACTTAACTTCCGGCTAAAAGTATTTACATCTTTACGTGAAGCTTTAGCCATGAGTAAGAACTATTTATATGTGCACCCCGAACAGACACACACCTGGTTAACAACAGGAAAAAGAATACTCCTACTTAACACTGAACCTGCACACTATCCTAAAAACTATAGATCAATAACTTGCCTTCCGATTATGTATAAACTATATACTGGAACTGATGCTGACAGAGTTTGTAGTCATTTAGAAGAAAACTCAATCATGGCAATAAAACAAAAAGGGTAACAAAAGAAAGTCATATGGAACAAGAGATCATTTGCTGTTAAATAAAGCCATAATGGAGAACTGTAAAGAGGGGAAGAATCTAAATATGGCATGGATGGACGACAAAAAAGCATTTGACAGCGTCTCATATTCATGGATAAAAGAGAGCTTACAAATGTATAAGATACACCCTACAGTGATCGATTACATTACAGCAACCTTAAAACAATGGCAAACCACTTTGCAGTTAAGCCATGATAAAGGACAAATTATTATCACAGGGATAAAAATTCAAAGATAGTGGAAAAGGTAAACAGCTTCAAGTATCTGGGAGGGGTGGTTGAGGAGAAGGGTAGTCTGAATGAAGAGATCAAAGCTAGAATCAGAGGGGCATAAAGTATCAGGTGTAGGCTGTGACTGAAGAATGCCAAAGAAGCTGAAAAGTAAAGTGTACAAGACAGTGGTGCAACCAGTACTACTGTATGGCACAGAAACCTGGGCAGTAAAGGCAGAACAGTTGAAGAAGCTATAGGTGATGGAAATGAAGTGCCTGAGAAAGGTGGTAGGATGCACACTGTGAGACAGACGAAGAAATGAGGACATAAAAGCCGAAGCCAAAGTAGCTCCAATTGCAGATCAAAGAGAACAGGATATGGTGGTTTGGGCACATGTGTAGAAAAACGGAAGACGTCTGGTGAGAAAGATTTGGGACAGAAAGGAAGAAGGTAACAGGAAGTAAAGCCATCCAGCAAAGAGGTGGATGGATTGTGTGAAAGAAGATCTGAGACAGTCAGGCATGAGCATTGAAGAAGACAAGAGTGTGGCACTGAGTCGAGAAAGCTGGCAACAGTTAACATGATACCCTGACCCCATGTAGAAAAAATGGGGAAAAGGAGGCTGATGATAATGAAGATGATGAAAAATTCAAAGGGGATGTTCCAGGGTGACTCTTGGTTACCATTGCTCTTTTGTCTTTCCTGTAACCCATTATGCTGTCTACTTAACAGATTAGGTCATGGTTACAATCTGGCTCCCAGAAAACAACAATGTGTAAAGACTTAGAAAAGGCGACCACCAGTGAACAAGAAACTACGAATCAAACACTGGAACACCAGAGAAAACCAGCCAAAATGTTTGAGCGTAAAACCTTTTACCTAACGCTTTTGTCAAAAGACTTCTTCAGAATACATCCATACAAACTTTTCCCAAGTTTAAATACAAATAAATCATGTCCCTCCCATGCTTAATTATATATTAATAAAACAATTAAACTAATTGCAGAACAATAATCTACTCCACTGTGCTTACTAATTTAAAGTAATATAACACTTGCAACTAAAACAATACTTAAAAATATTAAACATACTGTGTGTGCTATCAAACATAAATTAAATACATTTAATATAATGCTAAAATATACATATTATTTAATGCAATAAAATAGATTAAAAATAAAATATATAAACTCCAATACTTTACTACATATAACATTAGATATTAATTACCTTCTGTTAAAAAACATTTGATGTTAATAAATTCATTTAAACCAGGGAACCTATCAGCGTCTAATCAAAGCTGCCACAATGATTCTTTTCTTTCAACTTTATTTTTGATATTACCACCTCTAAGGTCTTTGTCAACTTGTTCTAAGTTACTAAACATATATTTTTTATATGAACTACAGATGGTTGAGTGCTTAAATAAAGCATTCTTATCATCTTTAGTTCTAATAGTGTAATAGTGTTCCCTTATTCTTGTGCAAAGGTTCCTAGTGGTCATACCTACATAAAATGCAGTGCAACCTGAAAATGATGCAATGTAAACTATATTAGATGAATTACAATTAAATCTGCCTTTTACATTAATAGTTCTGTCCAAGTGAAGAAATTTAATAAAAGGGCCTTCCTGAATGTACCTACATGTATTACAACCAAAACATTTGAACATACCATTAGTTTTATTTGATATAGGTGCAGTTATCAAGTTGTCATTTTGTTCTAACATATTCTTAATCTTATTAGATTTTTTTGAAACAAAACTTGGTGCATTGCCTAAGGTACTAACTAAATCATTGTTACCAAGAATGGTCTTCCAGTTATTTGTAATCACTTTTTTAATGTGATTACTATCAATAGACATGTCAATTATACATCTAGGGATAGATGATGTCATATTTGAAATAGTTTTACTTTCTTGCTGAACTGTCAAAATTTGCCTCCATAAGCCGATTGCCAAAATAGGTGAAAATACAGTTTTCTTTCTATTAATAACATCACCACTGATTTCTTGCAACAGTGCCTCAGGTTAGCCTCTTTCAAAAAATAAATTAGTGATAAAATCAATTTCTTCCAAAAATATTTTATCATTTGTTGTCATCCGAGATGCTCTTATGTATTGACCTTTAGGAACGTTTTTCTTAATGTGCATAGGGTGATTACTACAAAAATGCAAGTAGTTATTAACATAAGTGTTCGTCCTATAAATTCTACTTGTAAATCGTTGGATGACAAAATCCCATTCTAACCATATATCTAGATAGTTAACTTTATTACCAAAACCACTAAGTGTGAATTTGAGAAACTCATAACTACTGTTTAGTTCTGCCAATACAGTGTTGAGATTATTTGCAGAACCTTTGACAATGAAAAAAAAATCATCTATATAACAACCATAAAGCAAAATTTCAGAAGAAGAATTGATGGTGGGTAGGATTTCTTTTTCCCACCATCCCATTACCAATCCGGCAAATGCTGGAGCCACTGTGGCACCCATTGCTACCCCTTTAAGCTGTTTATAAGTATTTCTGTTGAAAATAAAGAAATTGTTATCCAACAAAAGTTCCATTAGGGAGCAACAGGTGACAACAGTGGAATTCCCCCAAGCAGTGTATTTGATCAAAAAAATCCGTACAAATTCTAAACCTTTTTCTTGCAGTATACAGGTGTACAGAGAAATTACATCCACAGTTAAGATGAAAAATTCTCCCTGAATAAACCACCTTAAATTTTTATTCTCTGTCCAGAATGACCTCATACTATCTAAAAAGGACCAAGAATCCTTAATAAAAGAAGATAAATTCTGGACTAAAGGGTTCAAAACTTTGTCCAAATACAAAGATAGTCCCTCTGTGACACTCCCTGATGATGCCACAATAGGTCTAAAGGGAGGGTGATTGACATCTTTGTGGATTTTAGGTATACCAAATAGTACACCTAACCTAGGATTTTCAATAACCAAAAAGTCATAAATATCACCTGTAATTTCCCCATTCTTCAAATGGTCGTATAAAACATATTTAACAAAATTATAACTTCTATTAATATAATCTCCGTTTACTTCCATATATTCATCCTCATTATTTAATATTTGTTCTATTGCCATAATATAATTCTCTACATTCATCACCACTAAACCACCTGCTTTGTCGGCTTTCATAAATCTAACATTACTAATTTGCCATAAGTCATGAAGGGCTTTCTTTTCTTCACTATTCAGATTAAAATAACGTTCAACAGGTCTACCTTTTAACAACTCCCTAATATCATTGTTACATAAAGATTCAAACATTTTCAAAGTACTGTGTAAAGCGGGATTCAATTTAGATTTTTTTTTAGAAATATTTCTACATGGTCTATGCACATCTTTAAAGATGTATGTTAAATTTAATTTTCTAACATACAACTTGATATTAAGCAATGTGTTAGCTAAATCTGCTCTTCTACTGAGAATAAAATTCAATCCCATCTCAAGTACACGTAGTTGAGCATCATTAAAAACATAACTAGACAAATTATGAATTTTAAAACTATGTTTTTCATTCAAAAACTGTTCTGAACTTGAAAAATTGTGTCCTATTTCTGAAAACGGCTCCATCCTCATCCTTGTTTCAGTCGCATTGCTACTGTAGATCCGCTGCCGTTTTTTGAATGTTCTGCAGATTTACTGGAACTAGGGGTAACTGTTGTAGGAGTAGTACCATTCGTTATGTTTTTAACTGATGTAACAGCTTTGTCCGAGCCATTACTTTTACTTTGCTGTTGACGCACCTCCTTTGACAGAACAGAAGCAGTTCCAGTACCATAATCAGCTGATTTTAAGGTGGAATGACCAGATTTTGATGTAGAACTAAACGTGCGTTTTTTAATGTTACTAGGTGTAGGACCCCAAGATGTTTTCTTTGCATTGCTGTCATTAATGTAAAATGCATTGCCTTCCTCATAAGCATGCAAGTCTCTAGCAATCTTTTTGAATTTTCTATCAATGACCACTTGTTCATACTTGTAAACAGCCACCAACATTTGGGAATAAGAACTAATGTTGTTGCTGACATTAAGGAACTGTTTACACTCATTATCTAATGTTTCCAGTTCATTTTTTAGGTCACTAATAGAGTAATTATTCCTTTTAATCAATAGTTTGAGAAACTCAAGACCAGCTGAGTTAAAGAACGACACCAATTCTTTGAAGAATGGGTCTTCCTTAACAACTCCGTTCAGAGCCTTAAAAAAACTCAGGCCTTTTGGAACAATTTTTAAACTAATGCAATGTTCGTAATATTTGTTCTCAATTACTAGGGCTCTATATTTCTTTAGCCCTTTAACCATAAGACATAATTTGTCAATGATATTGTTGCCATTTTCAACTTCGAGACTTTTTTCATCTCAGCTTAAGCTGAAAGGATCAGTCTCAGCAAGTAAAACAGCAGTAACGTCTTTGTAAAACATATTTTGGATGTTATCTAAACCACTACTATCAAAACAGCAACCACAGTACCTTTATCAGTCACTGTCTCTTTGGGTAAAGAGATTTCTTGTTGTGTAGACACCATACAACTTTGATTAATCTTTTTAGTCAATAGGACAAGGGACGCTTGTAGACTATGTAGCTCTGCCAGCAAACCTTCCAAATCATCATGTTGTCTCCTTTCATCGAGATGTAAGGACATGTTAAGCAGATCATCCTCTGGAGCTTGAGCCATGTAGAAACAACTAAGAAAAGACGACCACCAGTGAACAAGAAACTATGAACATCAGAGAAAACCAGCCAAAATGTTTGAGCGTAAAAGCATTTACTTAACGCTTTCATCAAAAGACTTCTTCAGAATACATCCATACAAACTTTTCCCAAGTTTAAATACAAATAAATCATGCCCCTTCCATGCTTAATTATATATTAATAAAACAATTAAATTATTTGCAGAACAATAATCTACTTCACTGTGCTTTCTAATGTAAGCAAGAGAGTTGGCAACAGTTAGCATGATACCCTAACCCCATGTAGAAAAAATGGGGAAAAGGAGGCTGATGATAATGAAGATGATGAAAAATTCAAAGGGGATGTTCCAGGGTGACTCTTGGTTACCATTGCTCTTTTGTCTTTCCTGTAACCCATTATGCTGTCTACTTAACAGATTAGGTCATGGTTACAATCTGGCTCCCAGAAAACAACAAAATGTAAAGACTTATCTTCTTTTTGTGGATAATTTAAAACTGTATAGTTCTTGATCCGAGGAACTGAAAGCACATCTACAAATGGTCAAAACTTTCTGAGATGATATAAGAATGCCATTTGGTCTTGATAAATGTGCGAAAGCAACCTTTAAAGCATGAAAGCTGCAGCATCAAGAAAATATCTGTCTGGGATAGAAATGTGATATAAAAGAACTGGAGCAAAAGGGGAGATGTGATATGAAAAAAACTGGAGTAAAAGGGACTGTATAAATATCTGAGAACTGATGAAGGCTCAACAATAAAACATGAACAAATGCGAGTAAAACTTAGTAAGGAATATCTTAGAAGACTAAAATTAATACTGAAAACATCTCTGACATCTAGGAATAAAGTCCAAGCTATAAACCAATTTGCTCTTCCTGTCCTAACTTATGGTTTTGGAGTGACTGACTGGCCCCTAAAGGTATTGGATCAGTTGGACAGGAAAACAAGAAAAATGCTTCATGCTTATCAAATGATTTATAAAAATCAGAATATACCAAGATTATATATTCCCTGTTCTAAATAAGGTACAGGCTTTCTCGAAATTGATTGCATGTATAGATCTTTAATCGTAGGACTGCATATATATCTGCTGACCTCACAAGATCCAAACATACTGAACATTTTAAAACATGAGGAGAATAAGTCTAAGATGACTTCGCTGCTTAGTTTAGCAGAGGCATGTCAGTGTCAAGCAGGAATGGAAATCAAACCAGAAGTAGATAAAAATCAGGCAGCAAATGAATGTGCCAAAAAGCAAAAGGAAAAATATAAGGTGAAGGATCAGATAAGAAGGTAAGAATATGGAAAATGCATAAATATAGTTGCAAGTACAGAAAACTTTTGGAGCAACCTCATGTCGATCAGGACAGAATGCAGAAATGGTTAAGGAGAGGTGAATTTAAACCAAAAGCCAAAAGGTTAATATTGCAGCATTCCTCATGTAACAGTTGTCACTCTAAGGCCACTGTTACCACAAGAAAAAATAGAAAATGAGCTGCACAATTAAACTGTCAAAGAAAATAATGACAGATTTATACAATAATGTTTTACTCTACCATCATTTTAACCAAGCATGAATGGCCATACACTACCAGGCATGGCTGACCATACACTAATCAAGAACACCATTGTCCAGTCAATAATACCGGCTCCATAGTGATGTTAGCAGCCTTACACTACTTGCCCTCAAAGCTTCTGTTTGGTGGCGATAGCTAAAATATTATGCCATTCCATTTCAATAGTGTGACTTCATGCATTCTTTGTGTTTGAAAATAAATCTAATGTAAACAGATTTGGCTTTTAAGTAACACAAGTTTAAGTTTGATAAATGGCATGCAGTACAGAGCAGAGGCCTAAAATAATTTACAAGATTACATTAATTTCCAGAATCACAGTTCACTAAAAGAGACAGCAGTGAGCAAGCAATTAGTCAAATTGTGTTTTGTGTTTTACATTGGCTTAAGTGATGTAAGAGGTTGTACACTTCAACAGAGCAATAGCATTTTAAAGGAGATTATCCAAGCCTAGTGTACCTTATTTTAGAACAGAAATGAGCCCAGCACTGTTATGCTCATGGCAGAAAGCTATTTATTCTCTACCAGATGTAAAATACACACACACACACGATGCATGCACACAATTTTCTAATAAATCAAGATACCAATTAAACCTCAGGCATAATCGTTAGCACACACCATATAGTAACATAGATGTAGCACTAATAGCTGTCCACCATTGAAAAATAAAAAGCATTATACATTCTAATTTTCTTCTGCTTTAATACAAATGCATTTATTTGGTGATTTATTGTTTGACTGATTTATAGTGCTGCATTTGTATGTTGAAATCAGACAACAGAAAACACCACTACAGACCTGACAGACTTCATATCCTAACAATTACATCACTAGAATTCTACATGATTAAATAAACAAATGTTCTCAACAAGCCAAGCCAGAACACCATTAAACTCAGGGTGTAGTTCTATTTATTCTGATGAAGTTCTGGTTGAATAAAGAACGAAAGCGCTAAATCAATCTACACTCTGAGTTTAATGGTTTTCTGGCTTGGCATGTTGAGAACATTTGTTTATTAAAAGTCTTTTCTTATTCTGAAGTAGTTCTAGATTACATGAGATGAAATTAGGAAGTAAATGGACATCTGCTGAGCCTACAGTAAATAACAATACAAGATTACAAAACTTAATACACGTAGTTCCACTGAAATTATTAAATTAAAATCTATTTTTCATATTCAGAAAGGCAACTTTACATAATTAAAGCAAAATGAAACATTAACAAAAATCTTTGCACGTGATCGCTAATCTTCCTTCTACAACTCACTAACTGCTGTAACAAAACACAAAAGGAAACATGCACTTAAAAAAATAGTAGAAAAAATGCAAAATCAAATATTGTCTGAAAGTAAGAGTAAGATGAAAACATTTTCTTTCTTTCTTTCTTTCTTAGTGGCACTCAGAGTTTGATTAAAGAGAAAAACAACTAATTGGTAATAAGGGAAAAATTGTATTCATTTGCATCTGAAAAACTAAGCTTAAAAGCCTTGCTTTTGTTCAGGCTCCAGGCTACACTCTTTATCTGAGGTGTGACACTGGCAATCTGTGACTGGTAAAAAGATCTTCTTCTTCTTCTTTTGGCTTTTCCCAGTTAGGGGTCGCCACAGCAGATCACCTGTCCGCTCTTGATTGGCAGTGGAGTTTTATGGTGTTGAGTTGCCAGCCTGGCGCCCAACCTTCCACAGGAGGCACAAGCATGCACACACTCACACCTAAGGCCAGTTTAGAGTGTTCAGTCCACCTACAGCATGTCTTTGGGATGTGGGAGGAAATCAGAGCACCTGGAGGAAACCCACGCAACCACAGGGAGGACATGCAGACTCTGCACAGAAGGCACACCAGCCAAGGATCAAACTGGAGAACCTCTTGCTGTGAGGCGGCAATGCTAACCACTGCACTACCTTGGCCACCCTGAGATATTGTTTCCTTAATGGTTCTGTAGTTGAAATAAGTAACCTAACCTGACCTAATTACTCTGCCTTCACGATTTAAAAGATGGCAAAACAAACATAAGAAAGAAAGGCAAACAAAAATAGTTCAAACATAAAACAAAAGGAATAATTATTAAATGATGATTTTTTTTTTCTGTATATCAAGTGTTTAATGTTGGATTACAAGGATGGACAATCACTTTTAGAAAGAAAAAAAAATTTCCTTAAGATGGAGTTCTTTTGTCTTTGAATTGCTTGATGATTACCGCAAGCACTAAAAAGCATTTTGTTCTTGTAATCACTGCTGGTGGCCATTGCATCATAATGGTATTGACACCCTTTATTCAGGACCCCACACACATGTATACATTCAAACACATCCACATATGGGCACATTCTTACACCTATCAACTGCCTTTGATTTAACAAAATGTCCACGTATTTACCTCTTACATTCACTGTATCAGTTGAATGCAGTCTGCCAGAAATGCCAGACATTGAATTTCATACTTCTTATACTTCAAGTGTAGTTTCTTGCAAAATCTGGTGTTCTATTATCTTTTTAAATGAGTTAATGTTTTAATTAATAAGTATCCCTGATGTCTAGTGCCACCCCCAAATTAGTCTGTGTTCATTAGTCTAGGGGGAGTCAAGAACTATGAAAGTCACACACACACGAGCACACATACACACACACACACACACACACACACACACACACACACACACACACACACACACACACACGCACACACACACACATTTACTATAAATCAAACACAAACACACCCTCACCCAGCTGCATTCACAGACACACTCACCCATTCACCCCCCCCCACATACACACACACACACACACACACACACACACACACACTCACCTAACACCAAATCATACCTCTGTAGACATGCACACCCTGCCTTACACTTTCACATACACACATACCCCACATCACCACCACATTCACATACACACATACTCGACATCACCATCACATTCACATACACACATACTCCACATCACCATCCCATTCGCATACACACATACTCCACATCACCATCACATTCACATACACACATACTCCATATCACCACCATATTCACATAAACACATACCCACATCACCATCACATTCACATACATGCATACCCTACATCACCAGCACATTCGCATACACACATACTCCACATCTCCATCACATTCACATACACACATACCCCACACCACCACCACATTCACATACGCACATACCCCACATGACCATCACATTCACATACACACATACCCCACATCACCACCACATTCACATACCCCACATCACTACCACATTTACATACTAACATACCTGACATCACCACCACTGTCCCCCTACACTTAACTTCCCTGCCGCTTATCTCTAATGTGATCTCTCCCACTGAAAGTGATGGGTGAACGTGAACTTTTGGCCAAGTTAATTAATGTGTTGGGTGAAGTTGAATTAGACATCCAAGTGGTTCTATGACTCATTTGGCTACATAATTTGCTCACCCCAGGTACTTCTGAGGGAAAACATATGACTCATTATCATATGCTACTGCCTCAGAATGCCTCATTAAAATCTAAGCTGTGGGGAGATGCCATTACAGTGATTCTATGGACATCTTGTTAAAGGACAGTCTTTGATCAAGGATCACACCAAGAAATTTGGCATGGGTGAGTTGTTCAGGTTTTGGGGTTTTTTTGGTAGTTTAGACATAATTGAGAGTAGCCTTTTCTTATATTTTGTACTGGCATTTAGTAGAATTTTTTAATCTTAAACCTACTTTTCAGTTCTGTGAAAGTTATTTTGTATGGCAAGTTTACGTTAGTTAAGAAAGGTGGATGTGCAAATTAGGGTGAAATCATTAGCATATTGAATTAATGAAGCATTTGGATTGATTGTATACATTCTGTTACAAATATGGAGAATTGATTATGTCTATATCTAGATCCCCGTGGGACAGCTGTGTTGACCAGGTTATTGTGTTTGGGTCCATTCCATACAGTTATTGGAGAATGAATGGATTTGATACACTACTGAAGGCCTTGGAGAGCTGTACATATACAGCAGTGGTAAAAAGGCCAATGTTTTTTCATGGTTGATGGTATTTAGGAATTACAGCAGAACAGTTTTAGTACTATGTCCTGGACAGAAGTTATGTTCGTTGGGGGACAATAGGTTGTGGTGAGGTGATTTAGGTTCATAGGCTACTAATTGGTTGATCACCAGTAGGGCCCTTACATGCCTAGCCATGTACTGCAAACCATTTTGGTCTCAAATATCATGGGTGTCTCTATGGGGGGTGTTAATAGGGAGGTAACTAAGGATTTGTAGGAGGGTGTTAGATAGGATAATATTTTTCTTATTGCTGTTCTCTGTCCATAAGGGACATAGAGGTCAGATGGGGATAAATATACAATTCTCCACCTGGTTGTCAAGGTTTCCTTTGAACAGGGCAAGGATGACTCTTCCTTACATGGAAGGGGACCCTATTCCACAGTATAGGAATCCTTTGAGACACATATCTGTCTCTCCGACACATTCTGTTTATGTCACAAGTGAAGTTCAGTTACCTGGATCTAGTGTTTTTGTGCTCTTTGTTTTGTGCATGTGCAACAGATTCATCATGGGTTTGAGGAAGCCCCGTAAACCGGGGAAAGATCCATTCCCAGCAGCCTGTAGGAGACTGAATACAGAGACAAAGCCTTCAGGCAATCATGTATTCATGCTCTGAATTTTCCTGATGAGAAGCCTTTGCAGGTGTTCCAAATGTTGCAGGTGTCTGGTTAGACATGCCAAAGGGGGGACTATATTCAATGGTAGGTCTGTTAAGGGACAAGTAGAGTGGTACTATAAATTCCTTAGATCTAGATGCCATACCCTTACCTAGAAGTTGAGTGATATAGAATGATTTTCTTAATATCTTAGCTACATGTTGGTCAAAGGCCAGATTGCTGTCTACATAGTTTCATAGTATAGTACTAGGCTATCTGCCCTGGGGCATTTGTAAGCCTAGCCATAGTGATGTGGCTTTTGCCACCCCATGAAATGGTACAAAAATGTACAGAATAAATTTAGAATACTGTGCCTCTGTCTAGTAGTGACACAATGAAGGTCCCCTTATATAATAGAATTAGTTTACTGTGCCCCTGTCTAGCAGTGACACAGATGTGACCCCTGGGGTAAACTTACGATCTCCCATCCACTCATCAAGATTTCTCTTGAAAAGAGTCAGTGAGGGGCTCTGCCTAATACGAACTGGGATCCTGTTCCAAAGTATGGGAAGCCTCTGGGTTATGAATCTATCCCTCCAGCATGTCCTATTCATACTTGTGCTGAGGTTTAAGTCTTTAGCTCTCGTGGTCCTGATGGATTTGGATTTTTTGAGGTGGAGCATGTCCATCAGATCCTGATTGGACATGGCCTTGTATGTCAGGCAGAGATCACCTCTCAGCAGGCGGCATGCTACTGAATAGAGCTGAAGTTTCTTTAGTCTGGCAGAATAAGACATATGTTGGAGACCCTTGATCCTCTTGGTGAGGTACTTTTGTGGTCTCTCCAGCTGTTGCAAATGCCGGGTGAGGTACATATGGAGCATTGTACTCAATCTTGGGTCTGATGAGGGAGAAATATAGGGGTACAATGGCATCCTTGGATCTGGATGTGAATCCCTTCATGATGAGGTGTGCAAGGTAGAATGTTTTTCTAACCACTTTGGCAACTTGGGTGTCAAATGAGAGGTCGCTGTTGACTTGGGTCCCTAGGTCTCTGATTACTTTTTCCGTACTCAGTGGGTTGCTGTCAATGTGATAATTTGCGGGTACTTTGTTTTTCCCAAAGGGGATGACTATACATTTTTTGGCATTTAGTTTAATGCTGTGACTCTGGCACCAGTTGTCCGTTTCTGTGAGGCCTTTTTGTAGGATGTGTGTGTCTGCTGGTGTATCGACTATGGCGCCTAGTTTGCAGTCATCTGTGAACTTTGTCAGCCACAGCCCTCCCATGTTTGCTTTAACATCTGAGAAATAAATGCCGAACAAGAGGGGTCCCAGGACAGATCCCTGTGGGACACCACTTGTGACTTTGAGTCTGACATTGCTCCAGCGATTTTAACTTTATGGGTTCTGTCCTTTAGCCAGTTTGCAACCCATCTAGTGACATAAGGGTTTACTTTTAAGCTGTTGAGCTTATCTATGATGCCTGAGTGGGGTATTGTGTCGAAGGCCTTAGCCAAGTCCAGGTATGCTGTATGGACTGCTTTGCCCTCATCAATGGCTCTAGTGACTGTTTTGAAAAAGTCAACCAGGTTTAAAAGACAGGATCTGCCCTTTACAAAGCCGAACTGGGTGGGGTCAAGTGTCTGTAGGTCCCCTATGTCTCTGTTTATGAGTTCCATAATGATTCTTTCCATAGCTTTGCAGACCAGGCTGGTTAAGCTTATGGGGCGGTAGTTTCCAGGGTTTGTAGAGGCACCCCCCTTGTGGAGTGGGACCACTGTTGCTGTACGCCAGTGTTCAGGTACATATCCCGAAGTAAGGCTAAGGTTAAATAGCATTTTTATGTGTGGGTTTAGCTCCTCTTGGAGTTCACGTAACACGCAACCCGGGATACCGTCAGGTCCCATTGATGCTGTCTTTTTTTGCTTTGTTTAGGGCGGTTCTCACTTGGACATCTGAGATGGCAGGGAGATTACTTGGGTTGATAGTTTCCCAAAGGGCATTATAATGCATTTTTTGGCATTGAGGTTTAGGCCAGTAATTTCTCTGTGTTAAACCCACTTGCCAGACGTCTGTGTCTTGGGTGAATCTCTAATAGCTCCCAGTTTATAGTCATCTGCAAATGTGATAAGCCAGAGGCCTTGAACATTAGCCTTGACTTCCAAGAAGTAGATGCCAGACAGGAATGGGCCCAGCACAGAGCCCTGGGCTACTATGCTGGTGACTGGTGTCTCTGTGTAGCTGATTTGACTGATCTGACTTCTCATGTCCTTTCAGTGGACCAGAGAGCAATCCAGCAAGTTATGTAATGATTTATTTTGATTTATTTATTTTATTTTATATGTCATTACCAGATAGTGTCCAACTGGGCCAGTACCCCATTTTCAGAGGAGACTCGGGAAGAAAAGCACCAAATAGTTACAGATGCATTGTTTGCACAGTGACATACAGAGAAGGTACAAGTAATACTTACAGAGTTAAAAATTACATACAGATACAAAAAAACACAAAGTAATATTTACAGTGTTATAAATGCCAGAAATGAGGTCAACAATTTATGCCTAGCTCAGAGAGCTTGTTAACAACTCCTGAGTGGGGTATTATATCAAATGTCTTGGCTAGGTTGAGATACGCCATATGCACTGTTTTACCCTTACCCATTGCCTTTGTATCTCTGTCAAAGAAGTCTACAAGGTTAAGAAGGCATGACCTTTCCTTAACTAAAACCAAGAAATGGCTGGCACTCCTTGTGAGATATTCATTTAGATTATTTAATAAATCAGCAGTTGAATAGACATAATATATAAAAATTACACTAAAAATAACTGCCTTTCCTTAACTAAGGCAAATTGGATAGGTCCAGTGTCTGCAAACTGCTAAAGTCCTTGTTTATCATTTCCATGATAATTCATTCCATGGCTTTGCATGCTGGACTTTTTAGACTGATGTGTCTGTAGTTCTCTGGGTCAGTTGATGGTCCACACTTGTGGAGGGGATGATTGTTGCTGTTCTCCATTCATGTGGAATGTAGCCTGTTTCAGTTCTGTAAATGAAGAGTGCCTCAAGTGGTCTTGATACTCATGTTTTATTCTGATCTGGAGGCAACCAGGAATGTTGCTGGGACCCATAGAGGTAGTGTTCTTGGCTTTAGTGAGTGCTTCCAGCACCTGGTCCCATCTAATCCTTGAGGGTAGTATCATGGAGGGGATTTTACCTGGTGTAGCTGGGGAGGAGGGATTGAATTTTAAGCTGAATTTATCAGCCAGTAGATTTGCTATGTCACACTGATCAGTGAAGATGGTGCCATTCACCACCAGTTCATCACACTGCTGAGTGTTACCTCTAAGGCTCTGGACATAGCTGAAGAAGGTGTTGTGATTGTCCTGAGCCTGAAAGCTGTCCTGACTTTTAGTTGGGCTTGTTGGACTTAATTAGACCTCTTAGTTTCTTTTATAACTGTAAAAGAGAGTGCTTGTCTTTATTTTGAGTTGCTCTTCCTGATTTTGGCCATGAGTTTTCTTATTTTATTATATACCATGTTTAGGAGAGGATTCCACCAGTGGGTTTTGTTTTCAGAGTTTGTTTTGGATTTACTTCTGGTAGGTACAGCAGCCTCTTTGCAGACATTCAAATGTTTATATAGGGACTCTGTGAATAATTCTGCATAGCTACTGTGGTCTCAGGATAGAGTGAGTCTTGATTTTTGACAAATTGTCACTTAATAAAATGGATAGCCTTAAAATAGTTCCTAACTGTTACTGGTTTAGTTGGGTTTCTGGGTTGATTTTTACTTCAGCTGAGACATCTTTATGATCTGACCACACTCATGAGAATGTGACAGTGGGGGGGGGGGGTGATTGGTGTGTACCAGATCCAGTATGCCTGATCTTCTGGTTGGTGTGTGCACTGTTTGTTCCAGAGTGTTTCATAGTTTCATAGTTTAGTACTAGGCTATCTGCCCTGTGGCATTTATAAGCCTAGCCATAGCGATGTGGCTTTCGCCACCCCATTTAATGGTACAAAAGTGTACAGAATAGATTTAGAATACTGTGTCTCTGTCTAGTAGTGACACAGTGAAGACCCCCTTACATAATAGAATATAGTTTCATTTGTGTTAATAAAGTCCAGGAAGCATTGTGCCTTTGAGTTTGAGGCAGTGTAAGTTTCACAGTCTATAAAAGGGTAGTTAAAGTCTCCCATGAATAGGATGTTTTGTTGGATGGTGAGCACCTCTAGTAGTTTTAGATAAGAGCTGTGGGACTATAGAGACATAGCTGGTGACATGTAGCTAGGCATGATATGGTGAGGGATCTTATCTATGTTGACTTGCTCTTTGGATGAGCTCCATGGTATCATCCTGTTTAACCAACCTGAAGGTATGTTTGTTGCCAATGTAGATCGAGAGACCTCCACCTTTGGCCTCAGTCTGTGCTGTTGTTGGTCTAAATGTGTGGAAGGTTATGTAGTCCCACACTGCTGGAGTACTTTCTATGGCTTTAAACCAAGTCTTGGTCACTGCACAAATTTCTACATTCTCCAGAGTGAGGAGGGCTTCAAGGGTGTGGAGTATTTTGTTTAGGCTCCTAGCACTGCATTAACAAAGAAAACACAAGAAAAACGATGGCTCTCATGCGCTCAATGCACTCAAAACCAAAGAAACTGCAAAGTGTGAAAAGTGTACCAAAATCCACAGCAAGCTGGGAAAAAAAGCACATAGATGTGGCTATTGTAAACAGTGTAGATATATATGATAACTGACAATATTATAACTATTATGTCTAACTGGTGGGAAAACGAACAATGTGATTAAAGTAACATTTATGAATGGTAATTGAAATACGGTAAGAGTCGTCGTATATCTGGAGATGTGTAAATCTTGTCTCATGGTTTACGTGGATAAAACGGATCGTGCATTAAGAAAAAGGATCTCTGAACATTGTTATGACATCCATACTAAAAACATAAACAATGCTTTATATAAACATTGTATGGAATCTGACAACTTTCAGGCATTTCAATTTGGTATTATTAACAGTGCTGTCACCAACCCATGGGGTGGTGCCTGGGAGATCACATTTGAATTCAAGGAAGCAGTGTGGCAGTTTAAGTTGAATGCCACTGTTTTTCCTGGATTAAGCAAACACACTTCTGTTTTACATATTCTTAAACTGAGGTCAGCTAAATTGTGATTTTTATATCATATATATATTTTTTTATTTTTCATTATACATATATTTTTAATATTAAAAATGAATGTTATGTATTATTTATCAGTTTCTATAAAGAATGTATTCTTAAGGTGTCCTTTGTTTTTAAAGCTTTGATTGACTGTTAGTGATGTCATTAATTAAGGATTTTTAAACTGGGTTGTTTCTAGTGGATACTTTTTCTGATGAAGTCTATATGTTTGGTAGATGAAAGCAAAGATTACAAGTCACAATGCTTAAATTATTCAGAGTCTGATGTGGAGTTTTTTGTTTGACGCTGAGAGCTGGTACTTGCTTTTTCACTGCTTGCTGTGGATTTTGTTGTTCTTTTCAGGCTTTAGCATGTCTTTGGCATTGAACATTAACACCGTCTGGCTGCTTGGAGACTTTTTCACTATGTTGGTAGATTTGTCTTTTTGGCATTGCCTAAAAAGGTTCTGGATTGACTAAAAAAAGGTTCTGGGGGGTGGATAAACTTTTAGCCAATATCTGAAAGCCTAGAGGGGACAAAGCAATGTGGTCTGTCAACCATGTCCTCCCATACTGACAGATATTGGCTCTCCCTGGAGTGATCACAGAAACTCCGCCAGTTATTAAAAATAATCATTTTATGTTCATACTATGTGTAGATCATTATGCATGTTGTACCTTATCAGCCACTGTAGCAGGCAGCACGTGTATAAAAGTTACTGAGATGCTGACTTTCAGTTTATGCATGATGGTTGTGTGTGTATGCAGCTAGTGAAGTAAAGTTTAAGTTAGATGTACAAACTAGTGATTACCAAATGTAAATGTAATAAACATCCTAAAATCAATACCCAGCCTCAGTGTCTCATTTGAATACATGAGACATGTGGCATGGTGTCAGAATGGGATGCGAAGTTGATGCAGCTCGCAAACTATGAGGCTCACAGTTAAAAGTGGAGTAAAATACAGGAGCAAACTCTCAAACTGGTCAGCGGTTATTCAAAGGTAATTAAATTCATTTTAAATGATTTTCAGTCGCCAAATATGTGGCATAGCATTCAGTGTTCAAAATTTCTGAGTTATTTGAAATGTGCGAAATAGCGACATAATGATTAAAGTGTTTGAAATAATCTCTGAAGTGTTTAAAATGTATGAAAAGGCTAAAATGTCCAACATTTTTTGCAATGTACAACTGTTGAGCAATAACTCAGATTTTTCAAAGTGTCCAGAGTGTTTGTGACATTTGCAGTGTTAAAGTAAAGCATTTTTGGAAAGACTGTTGTGCACTTGAGCAATATTATAACTACCAGGTCTATACTTATGTTTAAAAGAAATTTGTTGTTATAGCAGAGGGATTTCACAGACCTGAACCTCTGGTGTTTGATAATAATACTGCAGAGAATTGGCAATTGTTTGCGCAAGAATATGATATATTCATAAACGCTGCATTTTCTGGTAAAGATGTACGTACAAGAATATTTAGACTTCTCAATTTAGCTAGCTCAGAAGTCATTGAGCAAGAACTTTCATTTGTGTATTCACCTGCTGTGTATGCAGGAGAGGGGGAGAACCACTATATTGTGATACAGGCTGAAATGAAGGAAGATCTTGAGTGCTTAAAACATACATTTAGAGAAATGTGTAACCATCAAATGAATATTACAATGGAAAGGTATACATTTTACACAAGAAATCAAAAGCTTGGTGAAACTATTGCAGCATATATTACCAACTTAAGAAGTAAAGCAAAAACATGTAACTTTGGTGATCTAGTAAATGAGGTGATAAAAGACGGTCTTTTAAGTGTTGTTAATAATAATGCAGTGAGAAAAATTTGGCTTCGAGATAGGGAATTAGCATTGTCAAGCCAAAGACATTTGTCAAATACACGAACTCACAGAAAAGCATACAAATATGCTTATGAATGAGAAAAGCATGTTTGCAGTATCTGCTAATGTGAATGTTGATTGTGTATGGCAGCAGAAAGTTAAGATGAAAAAGAAATATAAACTCAGAGACAGTGCCACAGCCAACCTCATTGTTAACTGTCACAATTGTGGAAGCAGCCATGAACCTAAACAAGAAAAGTGTTTAGCTTTTGGTCAGCAATGTCACAAATGTAAAAAGTGGAATAATTTCAAAAGGCTTTGCAAGTCTAAAGTGCTGCAGACTTATATATTAAAAAAGAGTGTCCTAAGACATAAGTAGATCAGACAGAGACTGTAGCAAACTCTAAGGGCTGTGAGCAGACTTTCTATGTAGATAGTGTCTTTGTGATAGATGAAATAGTTAATATAGCAGACTATCAGTTGTCAGCAAAGAGCAAACTATTTTGTACTGTACAAATTAATGGGAAACCTGTAGAGCTTAAAGCAGACACTGTATTCAAGTGCAATGTTATATCAGCACAAATGTGTGCTAAAATAAAAGCTGGTGAGAAACGTGATTCAGCAAACTGTGCAAAACTAGTTGCTTCTGATGTTGAAGAGATTGAAACTGACGGCGCAATAGTTCTTTCATGCCATTCTGCTGGAAACAGCTATGACTTGCAGTTTTATGTAGTCAAAAGACATATGCAGTCACTGTTAGGCCTCAAAGACAGTCTGAGAATGGTACTGATTTTATTTAATAAAGAAGTACACCATATTAGTATAAACAGCAACAATAGTTTTACACAGAGTATTTTTACTGAATATGCTGATATTTTCAAAGACGAGCTTAGTAAACGTCCAGTTACATTATGTAGGGTGGAATCTTGTTAGGCAGAGCTCCTCGCTAACACTCTTCAAGAGAAACCTTGATGAGTGGATGGTAAATAGAAAGTTTACCCTGGGGATCATTTCAATGGCTCTGCTGGACAGAGGCACAGGTAATTAATCTAAGTGGGCAGCAAAAACCAACACAATTCTAGCTAGGCTTATAAATGCCTTCGGGCAGATAGGCTAGTACCTATCTATGAACCTATGATCATGGAGGATACCCGTTCAGTTGGTTCTTCTACTCGAGAAAAGACACCTAAATTCACCATTTTGTCTAGTTCTGGTTTTACTTTACTCTGCATTGCTACTAGAATCTTCCATGCTGGCCTGACACTTGGACTTAGATGATATTCGAATATGTATTGATCCAAGAGACTTAAACAAATGACTTGTGTCCTCATCATCCGATGCGTACAGTAAAAGAGGTAGCCGCTCTTACACCAAATTTTACTGTTTTTTCAGTCTTAGATGCAAAAAGTTCTTTTTGGCAAATTTCACTGGATCACAAATCTTCCTTATTAACTACATTCAGCACACTATTTGGTAGATGCAGATTTTTGAAAATGCCATTTGGACTGAATTCTGCCATTGAAGTCTTTCAACATTCCATGGAACAAATTGTTCTGGTTATCCATGTACTGTTATAGTAGACACCATTATTGATGTTGGCAACGGTGAAGATAAACATGACAGAAATCTCAGAAAAGTTCTTCAGCATGCACATGAAGTAAATCGTAAACTTAATCCTCAGAAATGTAAATTCAAACTGAAAGAATTTACTTATGTGGGACATTTGTTTGCCATTTCTGGCTTACAACCAGATCTGTCTAAGCAAACAGTAATTCTTAAGATGCCAGTTCCAGAGAATGTCACAGCCTTATGTTTTCTAGGTATGGTCAACTATTTAGGAAAGTTCATCCCAGACCTGAGTGAGCTTTCTGCCCCATTACATGAGTTGACATGCAAAACTGTAAACTGCTCCTGGTTGCAACAACAACAAAGAGCATTTGATATTCTGAAGAATAAAATTGCCACTCCACCCAGATTGAGATATTATGATGTCCACAAACCTGTAACTCTTTCCTGTGATGCTTCAAAGTATGGCCTTGGTGCATGCATTATGCCTTCAAGAAGACATACCAGTAGCCTGTGCATCAAGAAGTTTAACCCAAACAGAGATGCAATGCACACAAATAGAGAAGAACTTTTGGCAGTAGTGTTCGCATGTTCGAAGTTCAATGATTATATTTATGGCAGACCTATACAAAAAGAGACTGATCACCAACCGCTAGTGACAATTTTGAAAAAGCCAATGCATACAGCTCCAGCACAATTGCAACACATGATGTTAAAATTGCAAAAGTACAATTTCAATATTGTTTACAAAAAAGGCAAATACTTGCACCTTGCAGATGCTTTGTCAGATGCACCCAGACAAAAACAGAGCAGCATGAAAATGAAACAGCAGACGTTGAAGTCATGGAAATTAGAAATTTTTCATCATCATGCCTTGATGAACTAAGAAGTCACACAGCTTCAGACCCAATTCTGCAGAAGCTAAAAAATGTTATCAATCAAGGATGGCCAACATGACAAACCACTTGACATACAGCACTATTTTCCTTACAGAGATGAACCAATGATAGAAGATGGAATCATCACTAAAGGTCCTAAAGTGGTAATTCCTGAAGCATTACAACAGGAATATATCGAAATCTTGCATCATGGTCACCCAGGTACTGATTCAATCAAAAAAAAAGGGCAAGAGGCCCTGTATTTTGGCCTTCTATGTCTAAAGATATAGAGAAGGAAACTCCAGCTTGTTCAATTTGCAACAGCACCAAACTGCATCAACAAAAAGAGCCACATCAGCTACACCAGATTCCTGAATTACCATGGTCAACAGTTGCCATAGATATTTTCAAATGGAATGGTCAACATTACTCAGTGTTAGTAGATTCTTACTCAAATTGGTTTAGACCAGGCTCGTCAGGCTAAGAGGGCGATAGTTCCCAGGATCAGTGGTGGCTCCCCCTTTGTGGAGTGGGATAACTGTTGCTGTGTGCCACTCAGTGGGCACAAAGCCTGACATGAGACTATGACTGAACATGGTGTTTAGGTGGGGAGCCAGTTAATTCTGAAGTTTGTGTAAAATGCAGCCTAGGATGTTGTCCAGTCCCATGCATGCTATGTTTTTGGTTTTAGAGAGTGCAACTTTTACCTGCATAGATGTGATTACAGGGACTTTGTATTCTTCCTGTATAGATATGGGCCCTTTAGGGGGTGAGGGGGGGGGGTAAAGTTAGCACTGAACCTATCTGCCAGGATGTTGGCAATATCAGTTGGTTCTGTAATTTTCATTCTATTGTGCTGTACTCAGAGCTGATCTGGGTTTTGCCATTGAGATTCTTGATATAGCTATAGAATGCTTAGTGGTTGTCCCTAGAATCAGTGGTGATTTTGTTTTCGTAGCTAGCTTTGGAGGATCTTCTAAGGGATCTCAGCTTCTTACTGAGGCTGACCAGGGAGCTCCTCCACTCATGAGATTTTACTCTCTTTTGCAACAGTTTCTTCCTTCTGAGGTAGAGTTTGTTTATGGAAGGGACCACCAGATTGACTTCCTTTTCTTGGGGGGATACCGTCTTGGTTCTGATTGGGATAGCACAATCCATGTACTCGTGTAAGTGCTTATAGAGTGCATTTGTGTAGGATTCATTAGTCGTAACTGTATTGTATAACAGTAGCCCTGAGTATCCACAGTCCAATGGTTTAACTAAACATGCAGTTCAGAGTGCAAAACATTTGTTGGAGAAATCCAAGAGAGATGGTACTGATGTTTTCCTTAACTTACTCAATCTCAGAAACATTCCTCAAGGTAACTTGCTTGATTTGCCTGCTCAGAGATTAATATTCAGACAGACTAGAACAACTTTACCAATCAGTAAACAATTATTAGTACCAAACGCAAAGAACAACAGAGTGGTCGAGGTTCAACTTTTGAGAAAATTTCAGTCACAAAAGTTGTATTACGATAAGACCAGTAAATCCCTTAGACCATTACTACAAGGTGAAGTTGTGAGAATGCAAACAACCAGTATGATCGCATTGGTTTTGCAAAAAGCATCTGTAATGAACCAAGGTTTTATGTCATATGAACAGATGGAATAGACAATAGGAGGAATTGCAGGCATGTACTTCCAGTTCCTGAACCAAAACCATTTCAGGCTACATGTGCCAATGACTCTAGTCTTTTGAATGTATCTGCACCTGTTCCAGTTCCAAACTCAGATGACATCGTACCTTCTGTGTGTTCTACCCCTGTAAATAGTTCAGAAGTGCCTTCAGATGTTCCTGTATCACAGTTCCCCAATTAAAGTTTCTCCTACGAAGTCTCAACAGAATTTCTATGTATCCTAAGCAGGGAGAGTTTGTAAGCCGAATCTGAAATACTTGAAGGCTTGGACTTGAAATCAATGTGTTTTTGAAATGTCATTGATGTGCAAATCTCGGGGAATTGTTTTTTTTTATTAAGAGGGAAGATGTAGATCATTGTGTACATTGTACCTTATCAGCCACTGTAGCAGGCAGCATGTGTGTAATAGTTACTGAGTATGTGCTGACTTTCATTTTATGCATGATGACTGAATGGAAAGAGGTTGTGTGTAGAGCTGAATATCTATTACTGTTTGTGACCCTTGGAGCTTGTAGTACAATATTTTGTCTAGAGAGGCCTAGCTAATTCTTCGTGGCAGGGAGTTTGACTGGTTTGATCTGGATAGAAATACTAACAGGGCTCTGTTTTTTGTGACTGGATAATTTGGCTGCTTCTTTGTTTTTTTGCCTTAAATAGCTAATATTTAAACCAGTTGTACTTGTTTGCTAGAAGCTACAGTGAGTTAGGCCTTCTGCCCTTGCTCTGCTGAGAGACTACAAAAGATAAGTTGCTTATTTTTAACAGTTTTGCACTTCTGATGAAAACACTACTTGTGGCATATCTGTTTAAACTGTGCAACTGTTTTTTAGGCCTAGTGAATTCAATCATTACCTGTGTTCTGATCTTGAATCCCACCCACCTGCCTAAATGCATTATGAAATTAAAGCTTGGTGGTTTTTGAGTTGCCTGCCTGTACTATAAATTTCATGTTGGACACTCCCCCAGTCCCATTACATGAGCTCATTCTACTGAGTACAGTGAGATCAGTTGTGAAGGCCCACTCATTTAATTTCTTATCCTTGAAATATCTTCAATCTCCTCACTTTCTACTATAAAACAAACAAACAAAAAAACTTGTGCCTCTTCCTACTTCATTTTGCTTGTGCTTAGGTGTTCAACTGCATTTAGTTTGCCACATTTGTTACTGCTTGTCAGTTACCTTATATTTTATTTGAGCTGCTTTTTGCTGTTGTGATTGTGAGCTAATTTATCACATTTACAGTTTTACAGCAAATTTACTGATTTACTTTATTTCATTGCTATTTACTGCAGCTCATTACTGTTAAATTGCATTTTACAGCATTTCATTACTGTTTAATTCTTTTTTCATACTGTGAGTTTTTTTTGTCTGTAGTGGTTAATCTGTGTTTTTTTGTGAGTTTTACTGTGTCCTTAACCCTTAAATTGAGTAGCATAGTCTGATACAGGTTTGATGCATTCAGAGCTGCAGCTGAACTGTTTTTAACCCTTTGTGAGGTATTCCAGCTACAAATTCTCACTTAGTAGCACATCTGTGATCGCCTAGTAGTACTACTCTTAGACCTTCCACCCTTTACCCTCTTAGCTCTCTTTGGCCTCCCCTCTTTAGTTTCTGACAAATATGGATGGACAATTTCCTACGCTTTCTCCTGCCAGTCTGTTGATATGGGTATTCTGAGACAGTGCAGCAACTGCCTCATGTACATGGACAAGCCTCTACTACTACTGCCTAGGAACACAATTTGTGAGAGATGCATTTACATTAAGAACCTAGAGTCATTGCTCTCCCCCTCACAAGCCAGTATATCTGGCACTGAGAATGTTGTCAACATAAACACTACACCTCAACCACCATCTACACCTACACAATACACACCCACATATGTGGAGGTCCTCAACAAAAACATATCCAAACAAAAGAGACCTCCGAGACAAAAACACACGCGAACTTCACCGCCCACCATACCACACACCACACACCACACACCACACATAGTCCACACATCTTTGTCTCACAGCCACTAAGGCTTAAACATAAACCCAACAAATTAGCCATAGGAGACTCCATTGTGAGACACACAGATGTGCTCCTCACCAGGCTGGATAAGGAGAAAGTTGCAGTTATTTGTTTGTCAGGTGCCAGTATCCACCATATCACCCATGCATTCAAGTCTCTCAACAACAGTTGCTGTTATGACTCTGTCATAGTCCATGTTGGCGTGAACGACTTGAAACATACCTTCCTGGACTACATGAAGAGAGATATCATACAGCTCACTGAATATGTGTCCCAGGCAGGTATGTTCCTAGCCTTAAGAAGTATTCTACCATCACCCAGAATGATGCCTCAATACAAACAGAAAATAATTGACTTTAAAAATTGGCTTAGTTTCTGGTGTCATTCCAAGGAGATCCAGTACCTGACAGCCTGGGAAAACATGACTGACAAAACATGATGCTTTGCCAGATGTGGCCTGCATCTGTCTCCCTTGGGCTTCAGGCTCCTGGCAAAGGCTCTTGCCACCCCTATAATGACTTTTTAGGCAAAACCATGAGATGAAAACTATCAACATGAAAATTTCATCAAAATGCAAATTAAAGGTCATGCTACTTAAATGCTAGGAGTCTAAACATGAAACTGCAATCATTGCAAGCATTCTTAACCCTGGAAGATGCTGACATTTGTGCAGTCACACAAACCTGTTTCAAAGCTGCAGAGTGCACCCCAGCCATACCAGGTTACTCATCCTATCATACATTCAGACCCCAAACTGTGGGTAGCAAAGCAAGAGGAGATGAAGTTGCAATATATATAAAAGACACACACAGCTCCAGGCTGGTTAAATGGTATGATGCACAGGAGACACCCCAGGTGCAGTTAACCATTGAGAAGACCCCTATTCAAATCATAACTAGCTACAGGCCCATAACTTTGACTCAAGATGCCCACTCCACTTATTTGGACCTCTTCGAATCTACCAAAATTCTTCCCTTTACCCTGATCCTGGGCAACTTTAACAATCCAGCCATAGATTGAAAGAACTACTCATGCCAAAACACAAAAGCCTAGTGATTCCTTGATTTTGTCAGTCCAAATGCCTTGGATCAGCTGGTTGACATCCCCCCAAGAGGTGAAAACATCTTGGACTTGATATTAACCAACATGAGCAACCATTGCAGTATCCCTACAGTGTTATCCTCCCTGGTAAGATCCGACCACAAAGCAGTCACTTTTGAAGTCACCATGTCCCCCAACCACCCCATAGGTAGGGTCAAACAAAAAAACTTCTGGAAAACTGATTATAACCTCCTGAGGGAAGGTATAAACAGCTTCACAGCCCTTCCCCTCCATAGGAACTGGCACATATGCCCAAACCTACACCAAAGTACTATACAAGCACCTATATAGCTGCATGTAATCAGGAATACCCAACTGGACAAAATCATCCTCCTCGAGGAAAAGTAAACTTGTCTGATGGACATCTGCAATAAATAACTCTACAATAAAAGGAAAAAAAAACTGCTGTCCAGGATCAAGAAGAAGCAGATGCCTAACTGGAAGCATTCTCTCCTTAGTCTGAACAATCAAATAAGAGCACCAGTAAAATCCTCCAAAGGAAACTTTGAGTCCAAGCTGGCCATATCTACTAAAGACAATCACAAGACTTTCTTTGCATATGTCTGCAAACTCTAGGGAAGCACCCAGATCTACTCAGAATTGGTGGTCAGTGATACCACATACACAAATGCCATAGCTATAGCCAACCTGCTGGCAGATAGGTTCAGTGAAAACTTTACCCCTCTTTCCCCCCATCAGTAAATCAGGACATCACCAGCACCTGCCCCTCTCCTCTTATCTCTAGGGAGCAAGTCATCACTGCCCTCAAAAAGGCAAAAAATACAGCCTCCATGGGACCAGATAACATCCCAAGCTGCATCCTACATGAACTCAGACAGGAACTTGCAGAACCATTAGGCACTCTATTCAACCAAAGCCTGAGTAATGACTTCATCCCAGCCGAGTGGAGGACAGCCACCATCATCCCTTTGCACAAAGGTGGAGCATCCACGAATCCAGGAAATTATAGACCCATCAGCCTGACTAGCCTGATCTGCAAGGCCATGGAGCAGATTATCATGGACCTCATTAACAAGGACATTGGAAACCTCCAAACACTTGATCCCTCACAGTTTGTTTTCGTCAAGGGGAGGCCATGCATCTCAGGTAATATTTCTTCTTTAAGACAGTCTACAAAGCCATGGACGAGGGGAAGACTTTGCACACCACTTACCTTGACTTGGCTAAAGCCTTCAATACTATTCCCCACTCAGGTATAATAGATAAACCTCTCTCAATTAGGTGCCAATCCATATATTACCAGATGGGTAGCAAACTGGCTTACTGATTGAACCCACCTAGTCAGAATAGGGGAAGCCACCTCAAGCAGTCAACCCATAATGAGTGATGTACCCCAGGAATCCATCTTGAGGCCCTTGTTGTTTGGGATATACTTTTCTGAGGTGCAGTCCAAAACCAGTGGGCTATGGCTATAATCTGGGTGCTGTCATCAGTCCCCCTAGTGATGTGGACATCCTCCAAGAGGGTCTCATCCAAACATATGACTGGTGCCAGAAACACGGCCTCAAACTGAATGCCAAAAAATGCATCATCATCCCCTTTGGGAAGAGTGACATCCCCATAAATTATCACATTAATAACAAGGTCCTAAGCATGCAATCAGTTGTGCGGGACTTGGGCACCCACGTTGATAGCAAACTGACTTTTGACCACCATATTGCCTCTGTTGCATAGAAAGCTTTCTACATGGCCCACCTTATTAGTAAGGGTATCTCATTGAGAGACAAGGTGGTCATAACATCCCTGTATTCTTCCCTTATAAGACCCATTATTGAGTACAATTCCACTTTTGGCATATACCTCACAAAGCACATGCAGCAGCTGAAGAAACCACAGAGATTCCTCACTAGGAGAATCCAGGCCTCAAACATCTATCCTGCACAGATAGGCTAAAAGCCCTGTCCCACTATTCAGTCTCCTACAGACTCCAAAGAGGTGACCTCTATGTGGCATGCAAAGCAATCTCAGACCCTGCCTTGATGGGACTGCTGCATATCCGCAAGCCTAGCTCCATGCAAGTAACCCACACACGTGACCTCAACCTGGTCTGTGGCATCAATAGGATTTGTTGGAGGGACAGATTTGTGTCTCAGAAACTCCCCCTTCTGTGGAATAGACTCCCACTCCATGTCAAGCAGAGTACCTAATTAACACTTTTTAAGCACAACCTGGATAACTGGATGGGGAACAGAAAATACACCCCTGGGATTCCACCTGTGTCCCTGCTGGACAGGGGCATCAGGTGCTGACTTGTAGTTACATGGGCTAAATTCTTGGCTAGACTTGTAAGGGCCTCAGGGTAAATAGCCTAGTGACTTCCTATGATCCTATGTGTCTGAAGTAAAGTTTAAGTTAAATGTACAAACTAGTGCTTGCCAAGTGTGAATGTAATAAACATCCTGAACTCAATACCCAACTTCAGTGTCTCATTTGAATACACAAGACATGTAACACTGTGGCATTATCCTTGGTGAAGGTAGAATGCTACTCAGTGCAAGGCTCCTATCTATCTTTAACACATATTCCTAGAGATCCAGTGTGTCTCTTTAATTTAGTCCAGTGAGGTACATCTCAGGTCATATATACAAAATGTATTATAATAGAATCATATTGGTACCCAGGGTGAAGTGACTTGAATGAGTGCATGATACTGCAGATCCTGGCTCCAGATAAGTGATTAACTGTTTTTTTTTATCCTTGTCTAATCTGGTGAATAGGGCATATTTGTGTTGCACAGCAGAGTCCCCTAAGACAAGGCTATTAGTTAAGTACATGCTTGCCTTATGGGCTTTGCTCTTGGGGGACCATTGGGTGTTGACTTATGTGAGATGTTTGGTGTTTATGATACTGTTCATAAATTGTTTTAAATATTTCACTTGTAGTTCATTTCCAGTCTTTAAACATTGTGCCCTCTTTATCAATAGTTCAATTTTGTCAGGATAATTCACTTACAATTTCTTAGAACAAATCTGAACTGCCCTGTTTCGACTCTTATTTCAGCTTATACAGTCCCATCTAATCTTTGTCATCACCCTATATTTATAAGTTCTGAAATCTTTTTCAGCAAATAGGCTCTTTATTAATTAGATATCTTTTAAAATGTCTCTTGCAAAGACATAGAGTATAGCTAGTAGCAGCTCTGAACCCAGTCATATCCCTCTACTTTTTAAGATAGTACATTAATAATTATGTCTGCTCACTATCAATCAGCTACATTCCTCATCTTGTGGTCATCCCCTAGTTAGATTAACTATTTTTTCCCTTAAATTCCTTTATTCAGCAGTTTCATATAAAATCACTCTAGCATTCTTGTATTTTTCTATCATTTATCTTCTTTAACTATGATTCACTAACAAACTAAACATTTCAGTGTTACTTTATGTTCAGAACTCTCAATGATACCTGGTTTGGAGGTGCATAGCTATTTGCAGGCTTGATTTACCCTTTTGTGTGATGTACCTACTTTGGGAGATACTTTACTATTTTCAGGCTTGATTTACATAGTCACATTATTTTTGACGCGTCCTCATCACATGTGATTTTGAGCTATTTAGTTCACAGGATACCAGACTACATGATAACACAATGGTGGCACCAATAATTTAAAGATAACTGTCTTTTTTCAGAGGCAAAAGCAATGACTCTGTCAGGTAGATTTCTGAAATATTATTCATTAAAATCTGAAGATTTTTACACTATGTCTTTAATAATAAATTTGGGTTATATTTTTGAGACTTTTTTGTCACTTTTACTTTAATAAATTTGTGTTTCTAAGTAGGATTCCACAAAAAATTACCAAAAACAGGAGAACAGCAAATGTCAAACACCGCTTTTCTCCTTTAAAATTATTTTTTTTTGCAGGTGGGCAAGCCACCTGCACCCCAGTGGGTAGGTGGGGGCAATCCTCCCCAAACCCACATACTTATTTATAATAACTCTGAGATGGACATACCCTGGAGAAAAGAGAATATTCTGAGAAATGGCAATCTTGGACTTAGTATATTTATGTGCATATGTAGGTATATGTATGTATGTATATATGGGTTTACTGAAAAAGGACAAATGACCCAATAATCAACTTTCATAAGACTGACCACAAAGGTTGAATTTGCAAACACCGATACTCTACTATGCATTAACAGAGCAAAAATCTTGACGATCTTACATGCCTAACAACCATCTATATTTAGTCGACTAAATTTTGTCAGCTAAACAGATTATCATCCAAAGGGGCTTCACTGTTTTAATTCATAGATATATATATATATATATATATATATATATATAGGTCCCCTACAGATGATCAAACTTCCAAAATGTCGACTTTCATATGGCAGAGACCATGTGATCGACTTTTAGAAGTTCAAACATTTTGAACGGGCAGCTCCCTATAGCGTGGAATGGGAAAATTTCCATTTTCCGCACTGTAGTGTGATCTCGGAGTTGGTATATTTAAATAGCAGGGGGTGTAGGGGGTGCAGCCCCCCATGGGGATTTCATCTCCCCATGGGGGTTGCAGCTATCCATAGGGGTTGCAGGGGTGCTTGCTCCTGCTAGCAATGTGTAGGTAGTTTTTTGTTTTGTTTTGTTTTTTTTTTTACATGTTCGAAATTTAAAAAGTTGAACATATGGTCTCGGCCATATGGGTTTCTGCTTTTTGAAATTCCAGTCATGTATAGTAGACCCATATAGATATATGCAATGGAAGCATTTCCATTCCCTGTCACAATAATAAGGTCAATTAGGAGGATATATAAGGAGTAGGAGGTGGGGCTTTCTCTCTGATAAGTTCTGTTTGAACAGAGGAAACAGACAGGGATGTTCTCTTTCCTCTTTGTTATTTATGTTATATTTAGAACCGTTGACAGGGAAGATAAGGGATTCATTAATTCAAGGATACACCTGGTATGGTAATTAAGCAAAGTTGGCTTTACTTGCAGATGATATTGTTTTATACCAGATAAATCCAGAAAAGGACATCTCAGTGTTGTGGGACATTCTGACATAGTTTCAAGTTTTTTGGGGATACACAATTAATGAAGATAAAACAAAGGCAAGAGCTGCAAACTATATACTCACATATGAATTAGTTCAGCAATCTCCATATTTAGGGAGATATGATAAAATGAAGTATTTAGGAGAATGGGTTAAAAAGGATTCTGTTATGGCAGCTATGGAAATGTGGGAAGAGACTAAACAAACGATAATACAAAAACGGAGAAGCTGGAAGCCCTGCTTTATGGTTATATATATCAAGATACAAACAGCGAAAATGTTTTTAGTCCCTTTAGTTTTGTACACAGGTCATTCATATTTTTTATCAACCAGAGGAAAAGTTTTGGATAGCAATTAATAAAGAGTTGAAATATTTTATCTGTAATGGGAAAATAGGAAAGTCAACTGGGATAAGATGATCCTTGAAAACCACCAACGACCAGCAAAAAATGATAGTGAACACGCAGTAATGAAGAAATGATGATTATTTATTTATAATTCCTCCAAATCCAGACCAGTTTCGGCTATTCAGCCTTTATCAATGAGTACAATAAAGTTTTTTTGAATGAAATGTAGCAGCCTGCATTTATACTAGTCTCTAATTACCTGGAAGCGATATTACAGCACCACCCAGTGGATGGAGTAACAAAGTGCATATTCATTCTTGATTAAAGCATATGACCAGTGACATAAAAATGCCAGAGGTGTAGATATTAAGTCATATTTTTAAAGATAAAAATCAAAGCTCTGGAAGTAAGCCATTATATAAACATACATATTACAAGGAAATAGACCAATACCATAGTCAATATTTCTGAATGCATATCATAGTATAAAAAAGCAGAAAATATATACCACTAGTATATATATATATATATATATATATATATATATATATATATATATATATATATGTATGTATTTTTATATTCTGAAGGGTGATAACCACAAGTTCAAAAGAATGAACCAAGTACTGATCATATAATATATTACAAAATAAGGCCAAAAGAATATAGTGGCCTCATTCTCTGCTATATTATAGATTATAATAAATTGAAGTAATATGCTTGTAGATAATACAAGTTCAACATTGTAATTGTACAATACTCAATGTTGACGCCATCATACCAGATACGAATACCAAACCATACATATACATATTCGTATCCTGAACAATTTTTTATCATGCTTTATAGCGTATAATATGAGCGTTGGTAGGCCTAACCACCATTGAATTGTTCGTACTGATTCTTGATCTATATAAATGTTTGTTGTTGTAACCATGATTATGAAATCCTCCAGTGTACTGTGAAACTCACAGATGGTCATACAGACCTGGGGGGAATAAACATCCAAGGTTGGTTATCCAATATTGTTCCTTGTGGTTTAAAATGGCGTGCCAACCCTGTTGGTTGTTCCTATCTCCCTGAATTTTGTCAATGATCATAAACATAAACTGGGCATTGGGATGTTGTATCGTGTGTCTGTATAAAGCATTTGTTTCTTTTTTGTTCCTCATGTCACTACGATGTTCTGTCATCCTTATTCTAAGAGACCTAGAGGTTTGACCAGCATAAAAAGCTTTACATTGGCAGGTAGCTAAGTAAATAACCCATGTGCTGCTGCAATTACCAAACGCCCTCGTTTTAAATACTCGATTGGTGTTGGCACTGGTGAATTCTTTTAGTGTACTGACTTGTAAACAGGAGCAGCAGTGACCACATGGAAAAGTACCAATTAGTTTATCACCACTGATAGTGCGTCTGATGATATATCGCACCTCCCCCTTCTCTGCTTTTGTAATGTGAAAATAGCCCTCCCAAATTCTTGCCTCTTCTGTATGACATCTGACATTGAGGGCCTAGTATTGACCTTAAAGTGTCATTAGCCAAAAGAAATTTCCAGTTGCAATTAAGTATATCCCTGACAATAGGTTGGTTCCTGCCATATGTGGTGACAAATCTCAAGATAGAATCCTGATGAGCATGCTCTGATTTTTTGTATTGTAACAATGTTCTCCTGTCTATGGTTTTGCTCCATGAACTAGCTTGATATTATTTTATGTCTGTATAGGAATCCAAATCTTGTGATGTTGTTGTAAGTAATTTTCAATTTAGACAGAAGATTAGATTGGAGGTTTGTGAGTATAGGGGCTCCATAGAGTAATATGGGGAGAAGGAAGGCTTGGGCAAGGGAAAGTCTGGAGGAATGGGTGAAGAATTTTTTTATGTCTGTATAGGAATCCAAATTTTTGGTGAGTCTTTTTAATTCATTGTTGTATGTGAAGATCAAACTTAAGGTGGTCATCGATAGTAATGCCAAGGATTTTTGTATGTGGCTCAGTAGAGATGGGTATGTTATTCAAGGATGAGACAGAAAAGGTAGTTTTATGGTATTGGAGAGTAGAAGGGAGAAATAGGAGAAGTTTAGTTTTCTTAGGGCTCAGTATCAGTTGGTTAGTAGTAAGCCACCTTTCAAGAGAGTGGAGGGAGTCTTGGTTTAGGGTACGGAGGTGAGTCATGTCAGTAGAGGAGGAGCATATTGAAAAATAGTAGAGAGTGGTCAAGAAAAGTGAAGGTCATTAATAAAGATATTCAAAAGAATGATATCGTTGTCAGACAATCAGTGGTCATCTACAGTGATGGAGAGGGATAATGGATGTGTGGGGCACTACAGATTGACATGCAGATGAATACAACTGTTGTAGATGCACGTAAGGATGGTACTGGCATACAAGAAGAGGATTTATGCTACACATACAATCAAACAAACTGCTACACAATGACACCAAGAAAGTGTAGGCAAAACTATGGAGTAACACTTTGTCAATCTCTGGGCACTCAGCCAAACTAGAATGAAGGTAAAAGGTACATCCCTGTACCCTGCCACACACTGATATCACTTTCAGAGTCACCGATTCTGCAATAATCTTGTTGTTCACGTGGGGTTTTTCCAGGTCCTCCACTTTCCTCTCACATTCCAAAGACATGCAGTTGGTGAATTGGACATTGTAAATCAGCCATAGGTGTGAGTGTGTCTGTTATGTGTGGTATGAAAGAACAACCACTGCAGGGCTATCCACCTGGCAGTGTGAACATTGGCTTTAGAAGATTGTAACTGTTGTGGTGACACCCCATCCCCATGTAAATGGGAAAAGGAGGTTGTGGATGGATTGATGGATAATGTGAACCACTAATACTAATCTGTGTGCATTATTGTTTCTGCGTCTGTGAGAACAGTATTTGTAGCACTTATAAACATAATGTGCAAATGCAATGCTCAGATTTAATGCAGACTCATTTATAACTACAAGCTTTGGTTTCCCCTGTTTCTTTCTGTATGGTGATATTATTACCTCTTTTCAGCATTCTTTCCATCTCTGTCTGTTTTTCCTTTGTGTGCAAGCACTTTGCTATATTAAGAAAACTAGTAACATTTAGGAGGGACATATTTCTGTCTTTTATTAGGCTGAACAACCACAAAAAGGAGGTATATTTTTCTTATGTTTTAATGTAACAACCATGTAAACCATGTAAAGGGTCAGGATGACATAAGTAACTTTAAAAAAACAACAGTGCAGTCCTGTCATATTCACATTAAGCAGTCCAGGTACGAGTTGGAGATGTGCAGTTACAATGTTAGTGAGGAAATTGTTCCTCAACATTCCAGTGGATGACCCTAAATGAAGCTGTTGTATTGAAAAAGTGTATAGAGACATCATATGACATTCATGTTAATAAAATTTGAGGCTATTTTCAGCAGCTTATTCTAACACTGCAATCCTGTGGTAAAACTCAGTTTCCAGCCTATTTCTAAATTATTTTCCTACTAAGATAATTTCTTTTTTCTTTGAAAAATCTAGCTTTCATTTCTGAAGAGTTTCAAAGCAGCTATATTCTTTCTGTTAGAAAACAGATGCTATATGTACCAAAAGTATGTTTCATATTATAGAAAAAAAAATGTAATAACTGCCTAAGCTGTACACTGAATTCACTGGAAGAATAGTGCATTATTAAATAGAATATGTAGAGAGTTTATGTGATTCTAAACAAGACACCTCAGAAACATTTTTTACTTCTAAACTGGTAAAAGAGTTTTGATTTCTAAAACAGTTTCATTTTACCACCATTTTAATATAATCATAGTGAGATTTATATGGACATATTAAGAGAGATAGGTATGACTTGTGTTTGGCTACTTATTTTTAATGTGATTCCACTTTGAAGTAGAATTTTGACAGGTGGATAATGCTGTCAAACAATTAGGTTCTGGTTTCTCTGGGGTTTATTGAAAGTGGTGTTTATTTAATAAAAGATTTCAGTGAGACGTTCCTAAGGATGAACCACTTCATGTGCAGAGGTACCTTGAAAACAAGTAACTGAGGTAAGCATACAGTGAGAGAGGGAATGCAGAAATAGATCAAAAGAATAATAGATGTGCGTGCAAGGAGCACAGACAATAGAGATTAACTGCATTATGTCAGTCCATGGTGCTCATTAGCCTGAGAGCAAGAATAAATATTTGATGTAATGAGTTGTACAACTGAAGGTCACTAATTCCTCTATATCCTTCCTGAAACCCTTGTTTGTTACTATGTATATTCATCTAAATAATCAGGTCTGTATGCTCTAGCCTTAACAGTTTGAAGAAAAATGTATTTTTTTCATTTGTTAGACAAGTAAACCCACTAAACATAAATGCCTTTTTATAGGCGTCAAATAAGAATGCTGTCTTGTTAAGTGATTTGCTTAGGTACACAACAATGTGTGACTTTGTGAAAGTGTAAATTACCAGTTTCAAACTCAGGACTATAGAGTGAAGCTTACTAGCAGCTGACAGCATTCACTGTGTGTGCCATACCACCAAAGATGTTCATACTGAATAACTCATTGCATTGATAGATGAGAGGTAGAATGTTAAATGATGCTGATGTAGAAAAAGACATACTAGAAAGCCTAATGATCTTCCTCAGCCATCAAACAAAGGTAAGATAATTTAATGTAAAGCACCAAAGTTCACCACAGTTCACCGTCATTTACAATATGCCACATCACTTCCTGTTCTTCATGATACAAGCATGGTATGCTCACTGCATTTATTTTGCTGCAGTGAAAATGCTAAACTTATGCTGATTATTAAACTGTGTGAATAAAATAATATCACAGTTTTGAAACTGTAAATGTTATCAAAAACCAATGGAGCCTGAAGGTTTATGAAGCTGTGATGTCTTACTGCTTGTTTTCAGTTACTCCTTTTTCAAATACATTATTAGTCTCATCCATTTTAATATGAGCAATGCAAAAACACATTTTCTTTGGCAAAAGCTATTATGCATAACCTAATGTGTATATTGAGCTATCATGAAAAAGGATTTGTAATACAGCATGTGATAATGAAAGGCAAAATTGTTTCAATGGAGCTCTAACCAAGGGGATATTAATTCAGTGACATCTGAGTAGGTACTGAGCATAATGCAAACTAATGACAATTACAAAATTCTGACAGCATAGTAAATACTAAAGCACCATCCTTAATGCAGTGTGCATTATCATTCAATATGGTGGCATGCATCAGTCACTGGATGATAAGACTTAATCAGTAAGGAAATTGATTTTCCTGAGAGAAATGTGATATGATAGTCTACTACGATAAATTTGAAATGGAAGTTTCAGAGTTCATTACTGTGCTTAAATATGCACTCCAAATCATATTATTTGCTGAAAAAAATAACTGATTTTACTAAGCTTAGCGGAATAGTCTGTGTATCAGGAATACGTGTATGAGGAAAAAAGAACACTATAAGCTTCAAAGACTTTACTGAAGGGCATAATGAGGGATGAATAAATGTTTTGTTCAATTTTCTGCAATTCTGACAGATTCATAAACATCTCCTAAAATATAGAACTACATGTAGATTACTGTAAAACTTTAGACATAGTACATATATAAATTACTTGAGTCAAAAAGGTGCAGACCTTTTCGTTAGACAGTATTGTACCAGAGTCAGACCCAATCAACCATGATGACACAACCACATATAAGCAGTCATGGATTTTTAATTCAGTGAGGAATAAAGACTTCACAGTGAATGTTTTAACACAGGACCCCACATAAAATAAAAGACCACCCTTTTTGTCTTGAAAACAAGATATAAGGCAATTTAGCTTGATAGTTTAACAGCTGAGTTACAGGACCTTGTCCTGATGTACCGTAAGTAATCCATTCATACTAGTTCAGAAAGTGCCAAATTATGCTCAGCTTTAAGTAGTCCACGGGGCAACTGTCTTGTTTCTATCCTGATATTTGTTCCAGCACTAATTCCTTGACATCATTTAAAGTGAATGCAGTGATAGGGTCTTAGCACTACACTATTTCAAATGGCATAGTAGAAGAAACTTTTCTGTCATGATTTTCTTTTCTAGTCAATACATCTTGTCACAATATCTTAGATTATGATGTCGTTGTTGGGGGTCTTGTCAGCAGTAATTTAGACCTGTGCTATCTTGTATCAGAGGCTAAGCAGCTGCGCATCTAACTAATAGTATATATATATTTTTTTATTGACACCTTTTGATGTTCTTTACATGCAATATCCTAGAGAGAGCTTCCTGATTTCACAGATAACATAGGAGCTACTACTACTCTACTTGCTTATCCACCCTCTCTGTCACAAGTGCAAATGTATCTCCCAAAAGCAAAACAGTTCATCTCTGTTACTTGGAAAGGATTGCAACATTATAGGAACTTGTGAACACAATTGCTGAGTATTACTGAAAATTCCACTGTTATGTTGTTTCCTGGTTTATAATGATCTTGACAACAATGAGAGAAATACCCCAAAAACAACAAACACTCAAGGTATGATCAAACTTTAATAAAAAAAACAGTACAAATTCACAGTGGCACAAAACAAGTAAGCACTCCAACACCTCGGCTTCACATAAGCCTTCAAGGAGTACCTGGGCTTTTGCTGTTTTTTATTACATTTTGACCATGCCTTGACGTTTGTTGTTTTTGGTTTATAATGATGTTTCATTCTTGGTGAAGTGATGCCTTATAGTAATAAACTGGTTTCAAAGTCCATTATTATGTTTGGTATTTTGTGGATGGATGCTGGGCAGAAGGCAACAAAACAGGTTAAGTTATGCTTGTTTATTAATTGAGAACACAAGTATTAATTACAGTTGTAGATAGATGATAAGAACAGTGATAAGGAAAAGTAATGAGCGCAGTAATCACGTCAGTGTGAGTGGCTCAAAACAGGGAACGCTCATATTTAATGCCAGAACATAAAAAGGCTGTAGTCTCTACTGCCATGACTGTTATGTCTAAAGAAAAGGGTCTATATTAGGCCACCAAAATGTTATTCTGACGAACATCTATTCATTGACTCGTAATCAGCGGAAATCTCTTCAGTGATTCGCTGAATTTACTAAGGCCAATGAAATAGTTGCCTGAAGAACAATGGACAACTACAGAACCTTGCCCTTTTCCCCACTGTAGTGTGATCTCAGAGTTGGTATATATAGTTGGGGGGTGTGGAGGACAAAGCCCCCCACTTGGGTGGGTTTGAGTCAACTACAAGTTGGTCCATTGTGCATCGGGCAACTATTTAGTTGCCCTTAGTAAATTCAATGAATCGCTGATGCGATTTTCGCTGATTCGGGGTCGATGAATATTCCAGCAAACTAATAAAGGCACAAAGAAAATAGTAGGGGTCACTTAAGGATAGTAGATCAAACCTTGTTGGATTGCCATCGCTGTTGTATAAGGGAATAAAGCCCTAACTATGACCTAGTGAACCCAGATTGACTAGTGGCTCTGACAGTAGAACAGCTGACACTGACAGTGGGAGTGGAGTGGCTAATACTAACTCACCTACCTCAGGGAGTTAGGTTATGGTTGTCCCACCAGGAAGACTGACACAACTGTGCTTGTATTCACAGTACATGCATTGAAGCAAATGCAGGCATTACGTATCAGTCCCACCTGTGACAGGGATATTATGGTTAAAGCAACCAAATTTTACCACTCTGAATTCATCTGGCAATCAACTAAATTCCTGCTTTTATTTATATATTCTGTATATGCTACTGTAATCAAACCAACTAAATTCCTGACTTATGTATATATTTTGTATATATTACTGTAACCACTATGTGTAACACTGTTTCTACTTCTGTACCAATTAACGTTTTTTTTTTTTTCTGCATCTATGTTCTTGTCAGAGCTTTTCTCCCCGGGCCTCCACCGAAAATGGGCTCTTTTAGGCCCAGTGGACTTTCCCAGTAAACAAATGCAATAAATAAAATAAATAAATAAATTGTTCTATCATGAGAATTTATTTTCTACAAACAAAAATATAGCACTGAAATACTGAGAACACAATGGAAACATATTCTAGGATTAACAATAGAATAAGTAACATGAACACTTGGTTCATCATCAATGAAAAGAGAAATAAAAAAATAGAAATTTTCCTCGATAATACAACATTTGATAAAATCTGAACAAGTGGTGAGATAAATTAAAATGAATAATTAGTATATTATAACTGTGACTACACATAGATTTTAAGATGTCAGTGTTTACTAGGTAATAAAGACTGCTGTATCTTTGAGCAGTAGACTTTCGGGTCACTATTCTTGGCAACACTTCCAAATGCTTTACCTCCTTCAGAAGCATGAACATATCTTGATTTTTGGTTCATAGGTTCATAGATTAGTACTAAGCTAACTACCCTTGCGAGACATTTTAAGCCTAGCCAATTATCCCTTGTGAGACTCAAACCTTGTACCTTGTGCTTGCAAGGCAAACACCTTAACCATTAAGCCACCCTCCCAACCCTAAGGTCCCCAAGGTAAGGTCTGCTGTTTCTATTTCCTATTAATACATTTTTTCACCAGTAAGAACACTAAACTGAGAGCTGCTTTCTTTGACTTTGAGACTTCACTGGAGTCCGCTATACCTAATAGGAAAAGTTCTGGGTTAAATCTTATGAGAACTCACCAGATAGCATCAAGTTTAACCTGTATTTGCCTTTTAAACAATGATGCCCTTAAGCAAACCCAAAATATGTGCACCCCATGTACTGTTTCCTGAACACCACATCCCAACATTTAGAGAGAATGTTAGGAAATAGTCTAGCTAAGCATTCTGGAGTATCAAAAAATGTAAAGGCACTGCCAGCCAAAGGACCTGCAGTGTCTTGATTTAGTAGTATATCTAGGATAACACAAAATCTGACCCCAGAGCTGTCTGGGACTATTAATTCTAAGATCTCTTTCCCACATAATCCTAAACTTATCAGTACATTGCTGATCAGTTAATGCAAACTGCCTGTATGGATTACTTATGTGTCTGTTGCTTAAACTGTCTGCATCTCTACTCATAAAAATATAAATGTAAAACAAAGTCGGGTAAGCTATTGTAGTAAGACCTCTTCTCCATTCTCCTAAATTGCTCCTGTCCATCATCTGCTGACATGACTGTAAAATTACTGTCAACAGCTTAGAAGGAACTTTATCAATTATCATCTGTCATTCCCTCATTTTACTATATACTCCACTCTGAGTCCACTCACCATGCCAAGAAATATCTCCTTCCACTCTGAGTTGTATGACTTGATTATTAGTGCTAGGAATTACTTGTAAAGTCTTTATATGGTTTTCAAAGTCTAGTAAGCCTAACCCCAGCCCCCATTGAAGCTAGGGGAGACATTATCCTCTCAGACATCCTGTGTTTTCCACTGAACTGCACAAAATTAAAACCTGGCCATTAATTTGCTTCAGAAAGGCACCTTGTATGGAAAATGGGAGACTCGGTCATTGAAATAATATTGGTGATGGTATGAACCAGGCTACTACTTGCATCCTCTGAAGTATATCTTGACACAAACATTTTCTTGTTTGACACTAATTTTTGATCTTTGTGATCAACGACCGATTATTGATTTTGATCTTACTTTCCAAAGAGTGGCCTATCAGCAACCCTGTATATTTTACTGCAGCTTACTTTGCTAGCATAAAGGGGTATGCCTGGATGACTGCAGGGGAAGGTAAAAATGTATTTTGAGAGCCTCTATTTTTAAGACATTTATTTAGTATTTCAAATCTCACAAGACAGACTCAGGCTTTGAAAAAAACTCTAATAAAATCCTGTTTAGGATCTAAGGTCATTTGCATAAAGAAAAATGTTATTCTCTTGGGTGTGTAATCTGAAGCTCAATATTTTTTTGCCTTATCTTTATAGCTAATGATTCTAAATATAATGCATAACAGAGAGAGTATAGTGGGCAGCCATACCCAATCCCTCTAGTTAATACAAAGACTGAGAAAAGTCTGGCCTCAGTCTTAACTTTAGCAGATGCTCCCATGCATAGGCATTTTAAGGCTTACATGTATCTATGGTATGTACCCATTTTTCAATGTACTTTTATTATCTTTGTAATGGAGCATTTCTCCCCAGGCCTCAGCTGAAAAAAAGGCCATCTGGCCCAATTGGACATTCCTGGTAAACAAATATAAAATAAAATAAATAAATAAATAGTAGGAAAAGCCATCTACTCAAGCAGTTTGAAATGATGTTATCAACTGACCTGATCAAAGACCTTCTCTACTTCAAGACTTTCTATAAGTACTGGGTCTTATTTTTATCAGCAGTGTCTATTAACAAAATGTCTTTAGGATGATATTAAATGTCTTTCTGTTTCATATAAATCTTGTCTGACCAAGTGGCTGAATGCTGATACTACCATTGCCTGGCTAGGCAGCCATAATAGACATAAATAGTTTGTAGATATTGTCTAACACTGATATGGGCTATGGGAGAATATCTGAAGGGGATATTTGCAGGGCTTCAAGGTTAAAGATATGGTAGCCTGGTTCCATGAAGAAGGAGGTGGGAATCATCTAGAAGAATACCGTTTGCTAACTTAACAATCTTGAGAACCAGTTTTGTAGCTGCCCATTTGTATATTTCTAACAGTAGTGGTATCCCATTAGGGCCTGACATCTTGCCAACAGTCAGTTTATGGAGTGTTTGTTCAACATCTGATTGTCTTTTTGGCCTCATTAAGACATTTCATGATTCCAGAGGAAGCCGTGGGATAGGAATAGATGATACAAGGAATTCTTCAGCTTTGTGGTCCATAGTAGAATTCCAGTTGTTACTTGCATACAGTTTTTTATGTATGAAGCATATTGCTTCAATATTTCTGCTGGAGCTGTGATCACTGTACCACTTTATGTATCTCTTATCCCTGTACTCAATCTATTAGCCACTTGTTGCTTGCTGTGCAGTTCCAAAAATTTTTGGACATTGGAGAATTGTCAACATATTTTATTTGCAGCACTGTCTTAGCCTGGGCTACCTTTTAGTCAAACAATTCATTAATTTATTTATTTTAATCTTTTCACATTTCTCTTTGTCAGTGGTATACCCACCATAGCTGAATAACTTTATTCATGCAAGAGGGCATCTTGGAAGTGTAAAGGCTCAGCCAGTAAGGAATCTCACTGGTGTAATCAGAAAACTTTTCAATGTCTCCTTAAAGTTGTTTCAGTGCTGGAAAGCAAATAATTGGAAAACTAACTGAGGTCTTGACCATCCCTTTACCCACCCATGTAACTTATCTCTAACAATTGCATTAATACAATAATACCGATTAATGTGGCATTTACTTCTTTTATAGAAGTTTATGGAATGATATTTAGCTTGCTGTTGAATGTAGAACATCATTTTATGTTTCATTACAGCATTTTGCTGAGGTTACACTTGCTGACAGAGCATTCTTTACCCACAATGTAAGCAAGAGGTCCATGAAGCAGCTCAAAGCGTTATAAGCCTCTTTAGCTCTAGCATTTTGGGCAGGTGGTTATTTGGTAACCGCAGCCTATGTGGGCATCTGGTGATAGTGTCAATCCGTGGTAGTAAGAAATGATCTGAAAAGCAGAAGCAGAACTGACGAAAGTATTTCAGTGACAAAACCTAAAAAATCAGTAAAGGACTTTTCATGCATATCTGTTGATCTAATAAAAAACAACTCAGTAATTAGCCTAATTCTGTATCACATTAATCGGTCATAAATCTTGAAAAACTAAGTCAAAAAAACACTATTAAAAATCATTTGGTTCCATTCATTTGTGCAGTGATAAAGCTCTTAGATAGTATGAAAGTGTAATGAGGACCTGACATATCTATAGCCTTCCTTTTAGCTTACATGTCCTAGACTATCTATATATTAAGCAATGAAATGTTAGTATTGCAGACTTTTGGAAATATCTCAAAGGGTGCAGCACAGTAGATGTGAATGTATCAGGAAAATGGCAAACAGATCATTGTGTTCTGCATTACTTAAAGTGACTATAAACAGCAAGTCCAGATGGTGGAACAGTTTGACAACTCTTTAATCCTGGGCAGTTGTGTATTAATACACTCTATTGCTATTTGATGGACTTCAGAAGGTTTAAGACAGAGCTTAAAACTAACAACAGATGAAATCATGTAGTGACAACAGCCTTGCTTTTGAGGAAATGTAGTGGTAAATCAAGAAATGAGTACTTGCATAATGCTCTAAAGTTACCTAAGAATCTACATCCTGATTCTGCACATATGGCCAGAAGTTAGAGATAATGGCTGACAGAAGAAGACTGCAGATCAAAGCAGTGGAAAATTATCTACTCTGAAAGGTCACTTGGCTTAGTTTGCATGACAGGGTGAGGAAGCTGATATAACGGAGAAACATTGAGGTGAGTTGTACTGGTCTTACTTTGCATGATAGGGTGAGTAACTTTATACTCAGGGGGCCTTTGAGGAGAGTTGCTGCTCTTTTGGACTGATAAGAAGCCATGTCTAGAGAGATGGGTCCCCTATAAGGTTATTTCTCGGTTGCATCCCATTCTGGGCAGAGTGCAATGAGAAGAGATCTAAGAACAGACCCACAAACTACTGAAGAAATTAAATATCTTATAAGTTCATAGGTGATTAGTTGGCTAATGAACCTAAAGGGCCTTTTTCAGCCTAGCCATGGTTTTCAACTACATACCACTCATTTTATAGGTGGAATACCTGGGGTATGAGTAGTTGAGCATTTACAAGATTATTCTTTCTAGTAGGGAGATAGGTGGAAGGCCAGGGGTAATTTTATGATTACCCATCCACTGATCCAAGTTCACAGAAGAACTCTTGTTCTCACGGATGGGAAGCCTGCTCCAGAGAAGAAAAAGTCTATGAGATATACAGCTGTTTCTGCAACATGTCTTATTTATGTTGCCAACAGGGTTAAGGTCCTTAGATCAGATGTCTCTAAAACTATTTGTTTTACAGATATGCAGCATGCCCATAAGGGCCAGATCAGAGGCTGCTTTGAATGTGAAGCTTAGATTACCCCTCAGAAATCTGCAGAAGACTGAGTACAAGGATAAGGCTTTGAAACAGACTGCATAGGACATGTTTTATATACCATGTATTCATTTTGTGAGGAACCTCTGAGAATGCTTCATTTGGTGCATATGCCAGGTCAGGTGCATGCCAAAGGTGGCATTGTACCCATTGACTGGTCTTATGAGGGTGGGCTACAATGGAACAATTACATCTTTGGACCTAGATGCAATACCCTTGCTTACAAGTTGTGCAGCATGTGAAGATAGGTGAAGGCTGCCAGCCTAGCTAGATAGAATTTTGTAGATAATTCTGTCATTTGTAAATATTAATGTAAGCCACTGGCTTGTCCTCTTAAATGTGAAAAGACTGTATTGGATCTTGAAGAGAAACAAATTTAACAACAGTGCATTCTGCTGCAAGAAAGCTGATAAGTCAAGCATTGTGAAATTCTTTGATCTAAAACTCAGAGCCACAATGTCTAGAGGGAGGCATTCTGCCTATTGTTTTGAGGCCAGAATTAATGGCTAGAATTTACATGTATAATTTCTTTTATAGCTCCGGTTTCCTGACCAGCTGCAAGATCAAAAGGGCTATTAACCTCTGAGTTTCTATTAGCCTGGGAGCCAGAAAGAAATTATGTAATCTCAAATGAATCAGTGGTACTGTGTTATCAATTTAAGAACAGAAAGAATGAGGGCATTAAGCATTTGTCTTGAGAACATCCAACTCATCAGCACTGTCTTTCTCTATACGTAAGTTTATTTTAAAACTGTTTTCTCTTAGATATAGCTAGGAACAAGGTAGATTAGTCTTTTTTCTGTAATGATGTCAGAACTTTTCTACTGTATTATTTTCAGTATTTCTCTGTGATATCTGAACTCTTGACTAGCACTGTGCAGTACGAAGTATTGTCTTGTGTTTTTATTATTTATTTTTAAATATTGTTAAACCTTTCAACTGTGGCTGTCTTATGTAGAGATAATTTAAGCTCTAAGAGTACATTGAATGTATTTGGTGATATTGTACAAAGCCACTCCAAATAAGCCTTGACTGTTCAGTTACACTTACCATTTGGGTAATAATATTGCACAGTATAATTGGACACCCTTTTATAAGGGCTTTTTTGTAGCTGATAAATATTAGTGGGTGGTGGCAAGTGGTACTACTGTATAGTCTGGGTAAGAGGGGTACAGCTGGAGAACCTGTGCCAGTCTTCCCCAGGAATGCCTGTGTGGCTGTATATAACTCTTGCCTCAAAGTGTGGGTGTGTCAGCTATGTGGGCAGGGTCATGAAGCACTGGTTGGACAGAGAGGGTGCTGGAGGTTTTAGCTTGCTCACTAGGCTGAGATCTGGACCCTATAGCTGTGCCAGTAGGGAATCTTATTGGGGACCTGGAGAGAAAGGGAGAAACCAGCCCCAGACTGACTGTGATCTCTGTGTGCTCTTAAGGGAAATTGTCCGTTACTGTGTGTGTATTTGTTATCCTTTCCCTATATGGATGCCCCTCACTGGTGTTCTTGATGAGGACTGACGTTCCTTGATTGCTGGGCCAGTGCACGGGTGTCACACAGCACAGAATGATGTCCTTACTACAGTAGATACATGATGGTCAAAGGCCAAGTCACTGTCTACATACATTGCGAAGTCCCTGACCACAGGGCCAACTATTAGGGGTATATTATCAATGCAATAATTTCCAGGAGTGGTCATCTTTCCAAAATATACTGTTATGCATTTTTTGGCAGTGATCTTTAGACTGTGACTAGAGAGATTAAAGATCTCAGCTGGTATGAGAATATGTGGATATCAACCAGAATAAGCTGGAATCAGTAGATGTTGAAACAGGAGTTTGGTCTGCCTTGCTTATATAGCTATAATGTTGCACTCACCTGGAAAAGTGAAAGGAAAGTGAGTGAGTGACTTCTTTTTAAAACAGTGGAAAACTACATTACAGCTTTATCATTTCACTACAGAAAAGGTCTCATTTGATCCCTAGCATTTATTTAAACAATACACCATTAAATTGAGTGGGTAAATCATGCTTTATCCATGGTGTTGGTGGGAGGGGTATTTTGAAGATCAAGTGATCAAATGTAGCCCCCCCCCCCACCATGGATAAATCAGAAGCTGTCTGTGGAATTGCCATGATATAGTGCTACTACACTACAACTTCATTATAAAAAAGGAAAGAAATTATTACCTTTTTAAAATGATGTCCTTACATACAGGCATGTTGGAACTTTCATCCCTCCTTGCAGATGTATGTCCCTGGAAAAAGATAAGTGATTTACAAAGCATGCTTATATTCTATACATGTTAAGACCTGCATAGTATATCACTGCATTGCAATTAGAGCCATAATGTAAGAATTTTTGATTATGGTAGTTTAGGTTTCTCCATGAATGCAGTGTGCTAAGAGGGGGTCCGCATCTTTATCAAAAAATAATTGATCATTTATTTCGATGAAAGACTATTTTCTTAGTCATTTTATAATGCTGCAGTAAGCTGAATCATTTTATTGAAATAAGATCATATCAGGGAGTAACAAACGGAGATCTGCATACCAAAATAATTTCATATAATGATGTTATTAAAAAAGAAGCATTTGACGAGTAATTCAGTTGTATACCTGAGCTTTGTTTAATTTATTTTTAAGTTGTCTGATGGAATATAGAGGCATATGTATATATGTATGCATAGATTTATTGGGTATGCACCTATCTGGAAGAATTGTTAATCACTGAAATGCTAGTGACAGCAATGGGAATAATTTATGAGTTATGGCTGAATATATCACAATTTGAATACATGAATGCTCAAGCAAGATAACCCTAGAAATGCAGCTAGGACAGGCAGTGTTGTTCAGTTCCCTATTGAAATGTCTGCACTCATAACATCATGTTCCAACGCACTGAAATAAAAGATCAAAAATCCAGCAGAAAGTTGAATCACAGACATTATTCTTCTCTTTTATATTTCTTTTTTAAAGAGGGCAAGCGCCCCTCTACTACCCAATGAAGGAGGACAAGCCCACCCTCGAACTAATATATATATATATATATATATATATATATATATATATATATATATATATATATATGTACACCTGTCATCTATATCTATATATATATATATATATATATATATATATATATGTATATATACAAACTCCAAAATAATTATATCTTGGAGAAAAGGGAATATTCACAGAAATGGCAATCACAGACTTAACAGATTGGTATTATAAGTCCAATTTTTCAGCCATTCAGTTTCCTTATTGCTGGGCATACTCATTAGAGTCCCAACATTTCAAATGGTTACAGTGTTGCTTACTAGTTGTAAGTGCAACCTCAGAGGAGGTACATATAGACTGAGGAGGTGTAGGGACAATCCCCCAACAAAAACTATTTTGTGCTTTGAAGGCTAGAGGCATGCAAGGGTGGGCAGTATAACATATGTTATAACCTGCCATTATGGTTTCAGCTAGTTAGTCAGAGGTGCATGCCCTCATTTAGGAATTCTTCCATTGCATTGCACATAATCTGAAACTGTGGAAGGTTTTATGGACTTCTGTTTCCTTTGGTTTTCACATGTGTTTTCTGTGTTTTGTAGTGGTATCCAAACATGTTGAGAGAGTGCTTTGGACATTCTGGTTTGAAATAATTGTACAGTTATTGATTAGTGTGGTACCCACAGCTCTGCTGAGCTCGTTTTGTTCACTTTCAGTTTTTTCATTCATTGCAGTGTGATTAATTCTCGCTTCATTATATTACTCTGAATCCCATCTATCTGTGTACATCTTTTAGACGTTGTTGTGCCACTTTGTGGGTATAATTACATTGTGTATATATTTTAAGGAGGAAAATGGGTATGCTTTTTCAATTATTAAATAAAGATGGCATAATTCAATTTTACTGGTGTTTGTCAGGGCATTACTCAGTTTAAATGTTGTTGTTGTTTGTCTTTCAGCTTTTTCCAGGCAAGGGGTCACCACAGCGAAACTCCGGTCCGCTAATGATTGGCAGTAGATTTTTATGAAATGTTGAGGTGCCAGCTCGATGCACAACCTTCAACGAAGGCACACCCATTTTACGCACGCATGTCTTTCGAACACTACCCATCCGTGGGGAGGACATGCAGACTCCACACAGAAGGCACTCCCAAGCCCAGCCGAGAATAGAACGGGAGAACCTCTTGCTGTGAGGTAATAATGCTACCACTGTACCTCAGTTGAAATAAACAATATATTTAAGTTTCTATGATTAGTGATGTTGAAAAAGGTTGACTGTCATCCATTCAGCAGCACTTTTATTGAGTGCTGAATAATTGAATAAGAAGGAGCAAAACAGGTTTTGCCAACAGTAGAGTTTTCTTTTTTATTTTTTTCTCCATTGTTGTGTGACCTCAGCATAGGTATATTTACATTTGGGGGTGTGGGATTGCAGGGAGGGGCTTGCTGCCTGTAAAAAAACTTACTTTCATGTGTTTCACTTCTTTTCTAGCGATCATTCAAAGCTAGATAAAAGTACTGTTGATCGAATGACATCTATTCTTGAAAAATTGGGGATTGTAGTATTTGATTATTATCAGTCCCACTGATATGCTTTTCAGGACTGACAAAACACTTTGACAAATAAACTGAAAACTCATAAATCAAAAACTGCAATGAATTATTAGCCACATTATTGTTTATTTACTGTAAATTTCTTAACATGTAAAACAGCGTTATATAATGGAAAAGTGATCTCCCATTCCAGTAAGGATAGATCTTAAAAACAGTATTTGCCACTAATAACCCCAGCAGCTAAAGCAGAAGGAAAATCAATGCAGTTACAGAGAAACACAACAAAATGTACACCATCATAAATGGCTACTGAGCAACTAAGCGAATCCTAAATGGTTATTTGAACTTTTAACAACCTGCCAAACATAAAAAACTAAACAAAATATTAATCAGACTTGCCATTAGTTTGTTTCAATTAACTAAGTTCCATCTGGTGATTAAAACTGCTTTATTTACAAATTGTGCAGCACCTATAGTAGCAATAATACCAGTTGCATGTTAACAATGTACTGCAGTCTGTGCCAATACTCTTCCTGAAGCCATTTCTTGTCATTTGTATTGGGACAGAATGCTAGAATCAGCAGAGTGTACAGTTTACAGTGGCTTTATTTTAAGAAAGGTTAAAATGCTTCTTTTTAAAGGCCACTGTATAATTATTCCATACCCTTGCATGGTTGTCAGTAAATTATGATACTTACCCATAAGGGGGGGGCATCCTTTTGATCACACAAACTGTGCCCATGTGACCTAGTACTGTCACCCCAAGATGGGTAATATACAAATTATCTAAACCCCAGAATGTTGTATGACCTTATTGCCACATGTAGCATATCACAGACATCTCTGCTGAGCTGTTTTGGCACTTAGAATACATTTAAGAAAATTGTATCTAGTCGGTTTGTGCTTTGACATATTTTTAGCTCATGATTTCATGATCTGTATGATGCAAAACTGATTTTGCATAATCTGCTGTTTTAAGTTAGAGCGTGGAACTAGGTAAAGAAAGACTTTCATTTGATTTGTTTACTGGCAAAAGATATAGTTAACCTGCCTAGTTTACCCTTTAAGACATTTAATATATCTCCCTTCTCTACCTCGTTTAGCCTTCAAAGATTCCCTAGCTATTCTATGCCCCTTTGAATGCTGCATGTAATACTTCTCAATCACTCTTTCTGATAACCCATTCCATGAATTTGCAACCATTGCTGCAAAGAAGTACTTTCACAGATTCAAAGTCTAGATGACTCCTACTGTCTGCTGCCTGTGCTCCCTCATCTCTATGGTAATTCCAGTTCCTGCTGATCCTTTTACATTTCATTCATGTGGTGCTGGTACACCCAAATCATGTTCCTTAATAGGAAGAGCTCTAGCTTCTTCAGTTTACTACTATCTTATTCCCTCTAGCCTACAGTCCCTTCTGGTGGCTTTTCTCTGGGCTATTTATGACAGTCTGATAACCTTCTGATTATATGGCCTCCAGAACTGAATGAAGTACTCAAAACACGGCCTGACCAAAGCAATGGCAGTATAAAGCCATTGTGCTTTTGCTTCTGCAGCCTATCCCCTATACCACAATTTGGTGGCACAGCCTTCTCACCCCGCTGATGCTAGTTCAGTACTTCACATGAGTTCAAGTGTACTATTTTGCAGTTTCCTGCAGTGAATCGCAGTTACCATCTTTCTGTCCTCCTGGTCATCTTTTTCAAAGCCTTGCTTTGAAGTCTTTCCCATCCTGAACTACTGCATCCATCTTTGCATCATCAGTGAATATGATGGTCATGCTCTCTCTTTCCACAGATATGTGTGAATCACACACACTGAAGCATACTGGGACATAGGACTGACACATTCATTACTCCACTAATCACATTGCTTATTCCTGAATTCACACCTCTGACTATAACTTCTGTATCCAACCATTCAGCCATGCTACCATCCAGCTTCTCATTCTTCATACTACCCCGACCTCTGTAGTTTTTCTAACAACCATATTTACATGCCTGAGTCAAAGACACTGGTGATATCCAGGTAAACCAAGTCTACTGATATTCTTCTGTCATGTCAATTCACCTGTAACCCAGTCACAAAACTGGATTATGCTTGACTGACAGCTACTTCTGGCCATAGCTTCATGTTGGCTGTTGTCTTAGACATTGTTATGCTCCTAAAGATACCCATATTTCCCTCTGGATATTATCTTTGACTTCTGTGCTAGTAATGATCAACTAACAGATATGTAGCTCCATTTCTTCAAGGTTACCACTTTTCCATTCATGGACGATGGAGCGTTTCAGTACTGGGCAACAATCTGCTAAACCTCTCCATTAGGGAATTAATCAGTACTCTGGTCAGATTCTTGAAGACACTAGAAGGTACCATGCCTTATCCCTGTGCCTCACACTGCTTTTAGGAAGCCAGGTCCTCTCTATCTCCTCCAGCTTTATAAGTGTGGGTTCTTCCTGTTACCCCTAGCCCCCCACCCTGCAGGGTACTCTCCCCTTTCTTTGAAGTTCAAGGCACAGTATTGATTTATTATATGTGGAAAAATATTTTGTTACATTTATATTTTGTACATGCAGTAGTGCCTGGGTAACTTTAATAAAACCAATCTAATCTCCTACAAGGAGCTGTAATACATGCTAATCTCAAGGAAAAATCAAGGGGATACAGTGAGTCATACCATCTTTTTAGAAAATAAGGTCAATTGTTCTGTGCATTATCATTTACAAAGTACAGACAAGCATTTAATACATTTAATGTAAAGCATAAAAAGTGGTGTGATACAGTTTTGTGTAGGTTCATAGCACCATTACTAGTAGTTACAGCCATGCCAAACAACTTTTCATAAACATAGCAAATGAATTCAAGGAGGTGCTTAGAGATCCCCAATCCATGCAATACACATGGAGCACAGAAGAGCATCTCTACAATGCCAGCCTTCTTACTTTCTCTGCTTGCACACCTCAACTGTAACTGCAGATACTCATCCTCAGGACCTCATTTTGACAGACTGCAGCCATGGCTGTATAAGATAGCAAATGGGTTCAAAATTTGAGCTGTGGACTGCGCTGTTCATGGAGCATTCAGTTATACTTCACTGAAAGCAAATCAGAAACCATGACAGGCATCTCTTTCAGTTATATGGGTCAATATTATACAATTCTAAAAGCCTACATACTGCTGAAGTCTTGAGACATTGCAATGAAATACCAGCCTTTTAAACTGGGCAGAACTATGACTAGAAAAAAAAATATTCACCTAATAGCCTGTTACATAAACATGTTATGAGCAAAGTACACCAAATATTGTTCAGCACTTTTCACCTTAATCAGGCATTATCTTAACTGTTTCATTCTAACATGCAGTGAGATAAAAATCTACAAAACTGTAATCCATTTTTTTGGGGGGCATGGTACTTAGATGTGCACTCTCTAATCTGTGAAGGTGTTAAGTGACAGTGTCATTGCTAAAGCAGTGTTTGAAATATGGTGAGATCATTCAGGCTTTGCTGTGATCTGCATTAAATCACAAAAGAGGATTATATGGGGCTTTCAGCTAAGACTGAAACAACACATGATGACAGCATGGTTGAAGCATCCTTACTGAACTGCTGTACTGGATAGCAAATGGCTGATCAGAGCACTGTGTGATTACTAACTTCTTTTTTTTTTAATTACATCTCGACTTTTTCATTAAATAAGTATTTTGTTCATCTGTAAGAGTAAACCTTGCTTTAGTCAGTTTACCACTAAATACAGGCTCATCTCCATGAATTTTTTTCCTTTTTTGCTGATGGTGAAGGAGGGGTTATAAAGAATTTTTTTTCCTTTGATACCTACTCATTGTCATGTGTGACACAGTACTCATCCGCTATCCTCTTAAATGGTGCAGTTTTACTCGTTATACATAATTTCTAGTAGGATAACATGTAACTTTTCCTCTGTACTAAGTTGCCATTCTGAACTTCTTGTTTCCTGGTCCTAAGCAATTACAAAAATTGAGTATGCTGTAGTACTAAAGTTGTATGTATCCATGTAGCAAACATTTGTGATATTAAAACTAGAAGGTCTGTTTTGTGGAAAACAATGTAGTTTCACAAAAAGAGTAAGGATAATTCATTCAACTATCCTTGGTATGCATCATCTCCCACTGCAAAACACACATACACACACACACACACACACACACACACACACACACACACACACACGCACACACACGTGGCTGGATCATACAGCATCCTGAATTTTAGCCAGAGTTACTGACTTCTACCAGTGTGGCTAGGGGAATACTAACTTAAAATGCACAGGGAGTCATATTGTTACTGTGTCTGTATAACCAGCTAGCACCACTGCAGTGATGAAAGCCTTTAAAAGATATCAGTTCCATTGCTTCAGTGTTTGTCCTCCACAAGGCCTAGAGTTTTCACAGGGATGCCAAGAATTTACTGTCTTTAGCCAGTTAGCAGTTTAGCCATACTTAAACTGAGTCTGTACATCTGACTGCTTATTCTTGGGCTCCATTTTGCTAGCGGGAAATATTTACTGGACCCTGCATACATCAGATCTTGGTAGCATGATGCTCATCTTCTGAAAATGTTAGGATGCTTATATTTCTACAGAGCAGACAGTGTTTTAAACAGAAAGCATTCTAAACTGGAATGGCATTCTTCTTCACATCCTTCATCATTTCACTACTTTATTATAAAGAAAATATGCATTGAGCTCAATTTCTTAAAATGACACAATGCGATTAAACTTTAAAAATAAAACTGATAACTATTCAGGAACATTTTAACAAAAAAATACCATTGATTGTTATAACACCGGCATCTAAATCCCTTCATCCATGTTTCAATCACATTGAAATATTTGATATTTAGCTGGTTTAACACAGGCTTAACCATTAGTAATCCGCATGCTTAAGAATTTTTGACTGTACTAATAACATGCATTATAGTAGCACAGTCCCTTTGCACACTATTTTTACCTTTACCAAAATGCTATCAATATCTATTATTTATTTACTTATTTTTTGTGTGTGTCTGTTTGTAATTGGCAGGTTATAGGATTTCTTTCAGCCGTGATCCAGGCACAAAGGCAGTTACAGAATCAATTCAAATATAGAAGTTTACGTGCATAGATGAATATCTATATCAAGTATTGTACAGTTTCAAAAACTGAAATGTAATATAGAAACTTTCTCTCTCTGTCTCAGATCTCTAGACTGTCACCAACCCCTAACTCTTCAGCTCTCCTACCCTTTCCTGTAAATAATGTAAATAAATCCTATCTATGTTTATAACTGTATACTGATTTTCATTCTTCCTGTGTAAATGAAATGTGTATATTGCAGTATATGTAAATGCAACATTTATATTATCGCATAACACTGCTGTAGAAATCAAATTGTATTAATCTCTGTCCTAATTGTATTACCCACTGCATGATTCTAAAACTCCATTTCTACTGTTAAGATACTGGAATTCTTTTTTCTCTCTAAATTGTTTTGTAATTTTTGTAACTTTAATGAAACTTTTCTTCCCCGGCCTCGATTAAAAATAGGCCTCAGTACCCATTTGGAGCATCCTAGTAAGCAAAAGGCAGTAAATAAATATAGAGACAATTTGAGGGGTATATAAATAAATATATATATATATATATATATATATATATTTAACTGAAATTGTTTTCTGGTTCAGGATACATAACAGAAAAAGAATATTATAAGAATGAAAAGGAGGAGAAGAAAAGGAAGAAAAAGTAAAATATTTACAGTTGGGTAATGGGAAACCACCGACAGAGGAATAAGTTAGGCGTTATTATGAATTGAGGGAAGAAAAGGTCAAGCTAACATCTGCCTCAGAAATCTGCAACAATTACTCTCTTCTGAGTGATTTATGTATTTATTTCTAAATTTGATATAATTTGGTAGTTTCAGAAAGGTGTTGGGAATACGATTCCAGTTTGCAAACAGCAGCCATGCTAAAACTTTCTTCTCCAAAAACAAATGAGAGGGTGAAGTCAATCAAAAGTCACAGATTTATCATCCTTGGATCAGAAATAATACAGAGTATTTTTTTACCTTTGGTTTACTTATCAAAAAGGGGGGGATTTCTCATAAAAGTGTAGAGTGAATTGGGGGACTAGCAAGGATAATCATGCAGTAACCGTTCAACAGTCTGCATTTTAGGAAAAGTGCAATGATGCTCCAACGTACGAGCAATAAGGATGAATCAACAGATGCTACTGATGATGATGTGAATGTTATTTACATTTTGATAGAATTAAGCGTGATAACAGCAAAGACATATTCCAGACAAGAAATAACAATATTCATTGCCATTGCATGCTAAATTTGTGGGGGGTATGGTGGCTCATCATTAAATAAGTGGCTTTTAATGGCTATTTACCATGTCCACTGTAATGTCAGCATGGATTTTGAAAGAGAGAATCAGGTCAATGGTAAGCTCTGGGAATTTATACTGAGACTTATGCTATCTGAACAAACATTTATATTTGTAGAACTTCTGAGCAGTTCTGAGTAACATATTTGCAGTTTTATTGGTATTAAGAGACGGGTGATCGGTTAAAAGCAAACAGTATAGTCGATCTTTTTCTAATGTAAGTTGAAGGAGGACAGTCTCTACACAGAGTAATGTCATCTGCATAATTACTGAGGGATGAATATATTTAGAATGTCATTTATAAATACCAAGAAGAACACAGTGAGTCAAAAATAGAACACAGGGAACAACAAGAAGTAAAGATACCCACTTCTATCACTGTTTATTCAAACTTTAGGAAAGCATATCATTCATACATAGGAAGATTTGTGTTGATAAGCACACATATTGCACTGAATATATTGTTCTCTGTTCTGCAATACTGTTATGAATTTATGAGAACACTATACTGATAAATAGTTGATCTTTACAAATAACCTTTGTTACTGAACAGTGAAGACAAAAGTAATATTAATTTGAAAGTCTTAGGAGTCAAGGGTGTGTGTGTGCGTGTGTGTGTGTGTGTGTGTGTGTGTGTTTGTGCGTGTGTGCGTGTGCGCGTGTGCGTGTGTGCATGTGTGCTTGTGTGCGTGTGTGTGTGTGTGTGTGTGTGTGTGTGTGTGTGTGTGTGTGTGTGTGTGTGTGTGTGTGTGTGCATGTGCGTGTGCATGTGTGTGTGTGTGTGTGTGTGTGTGTGTGTCAGGGTATAATTAAGGAACATTTGGACTTAGAAGAGACTTTGCCAGGGGCAAAGGAGCAGTTGAAAATGGGGGAGGTCTGCCATCAGAAGGAAGGCTGGCTGAATACTGAACTGGTTATGACTATTTTTCCTTTCTATTTTTTTTTCAGTGTATTTCAAAACAGTTTCAGAAGAAAATATTTGAAAATAGAAAGGTGGAGTTATTATCGTAGATGAGAAAAGGAGCTTGATTACTTAAGAATGGGGGGGCTCTGTTTGGGATTGACTGCAGGTAATGAGAGGGTTATTTACATTTAATGACCTAGTGGGAGTAACAAAAGAGATTATTTCCATTTGGAAGTATTGCAGATAGGCAGTGCCTATTATGGGTTAAGATGTGTTTCAGTACTTCTTTTCAAAGTAGACAAACTCTTTCATCACTTTCCAGAGATGCTAAGGTTATATTGCCATATCTGTTAGCTTTCTTCTAAGGTATGACAAGTTTGCTTCTTTTATTTTTAGTTTGTAGGTTATTTTTTTAAAGAAAACTTACTTATGATTGATGAAGTTACAACTTTCCTTCCATAGCTGCCAGGCTTTCTTTCTTGCTCTCAAACAGGATTTTATAGGAGGAGTAATCCAAGAGAAATTTTGATCCTGTAGCCATTTTTCCAAACATTAAAATGCTTAAGTATGAAGATACAAACTAAAAAGAAAAAAAAAGATAGATAAAGCTTGCAAAGCATTTTACAGCAGAGCATAGGGACCCACTATAGTCTGTCAAGACATTATTTTATAATATCCGCTTTTGATTCATGAAAAAAATAATATATACTATCATGGGAATATATTAGGGAATTTAAAAATGCAGGGTAGTTTTTACTGGTAGATCATTTTAGTATTAGAAAGATACCTTGTGTTAACAAATATGTAGGAGATATTAGTAATAAGTCTTAGGGGCTACTTTTCATCCTTGTAGGATTAGTTCAAGCATGTATAATAAAAAGCCAGGTGAGATTGTTGTAAGCTACGATATAACTAACTACACAATTATTTGACTATAAATGATCACTGTTAATTCGACCAGCAGCTATTATGTTGTTTCATTTTGCAGATGTCAGTATTTCATTAACTGTGGTCTGTATAAAGACTAGATAGATTTGTAAACTGAAATGACAATTACATTGGATCAGTTGTTGTTATGGAAAAAGTGTCCAATATGAGGTGTCTTCACTAGGGAGAGTATTATTAGCAATAGCTTTGGCAATCTTTTTCACAGACTGCATTCTGAAGTGGCTAAACTGAAGGGAGAGCTTACCAGACTGATAGAGGTGATTAGCCCATCTGGAGTGATGCCAGGAGGATCCAATTGACCAATCGCAACTGGTATTGGGACCCAGCAGGGTGGGTCAAATGAGGACTTACCAGCAGGGCTAATAATGGTGTTTGTAGAAGCAGCACAACTTCTAGTAATGTTTTGGTTACATATTGCCACAACTTTTGTTTGAAATTGAACAGTTTATCTAGAGACAATAATGATGTGACTGGGAATGTAGAGGATGACAAAGAATATGAAAGAATTGGAGTCAAACCTAAGAGGACAGACCCTAAATGAACTTATGCTACAGTGGTTGACAAAACTACTAATACAGGTACTGTAAAAGTTGTTGAAAGTATTTCAAATGCTGCTAAAAGTGGAAACAAAGGCATTGGATGTGGCAGTGAGACTTTTACCTTTGACAATTTTTTAGAAGGAAATTATGTATTTAGTTCAAACTGTGCCACCAGTGCATACAGTAATAAAAATGAAGTTACTGAGGACACTGGTAACTTGAAAGACATGATTTTTACTATGGAGAAAAAGTTGCAGAAAATTAAATTGTTACAACTTGACAATGCTTATCTGAATAGATCGATTGAACTTAAAATTGTACCTGTAGGACTCAGATTTTTTAAAGAACCACTTGGGGTTGTTTTAAATGATGAATTAATTACTGAATCCAATGTTATGTTTGATAGTTTTGGTTCTGAATTTATGAAATTCATTATGAAATGCAATGACCGTTAAGTGCTTTAGTAGAAGAGGAAGACAAGCTGAATATAGACATTAACACTGATTTATTGTTCCCACAATGGGAAAAGAGATATAAAAAACTGTTTGAAAATATCAAATCGAAGTATGACAGGATTATGCAGAAAAAAATGTAAGTAAATAGAACGTGACACTAAACATTATAATACTAATACAGTTTACCCCTGGAAAAGGGATGTTTATAAGCAAGTAAATAATACACAAGAAGCAAAGACTTATAAGGAATTAAATGCTAAGCAGACACATTTTAAGTCTAGAAATTTTCATTGGGGACAGAGGTAGGAAGGGTGGAAACCCACTCACAAAATCCAGGATTCAGGGCAGAGGAAAGGATGGCAGAGAAAACAAACCTGCGGTTGGAAAGCAGAACAGGGACAAGGACAAATGGAAGTATACAGAGAGGGATAGAAGAAATTAGTATAGATGAAAACCAGATTACACATTCCTTAGATCATTTTGATATATATATAATTATACATCTTGGAATATTGACAAAGAATGTTTTAGGTTATTTTCCAAGGGTATGAAGTATGTGCCTACTACTAGGTTTAATTTGATTGACACACTTATAGAGCTGAAGTTATATTTAAGGAAATTACACCTTGGCATCTATTTTAAGAATAGTAGCACTAGCAAGCAGGTAGTAGTCTGAGAATACCAAGTAAATTTAATCCACCATTGCACCCCACTTTGGTCACCTTTGAAAAGGTCATTAGTGAAGAGATGTACACCTTCCAAGGTAATAATAAAATCAGAAAACTTAGGACTAACTTAAGTATTAAAGAATGGGAAGTGCTAAGAACTATATGCAATAACCATAATGTTCGAGTTATGAAACCTGATAACGATGGTGGAGTGATATTATATGATTAAAGTGAATATGCAAATAAAGTATATAATATTCTTAATAACACAGGTACCTATGAGGTTATATCTATTAATGAGGTAAATATAGCTCACAGATGTATAAATCGATACTTAGAAGAATTTATGTTAGATGATTGAATATCACAGGATACCTACAATTTCTTGAGAGAGGAGTACCCCACTTTAGCTACCATAGTAGGGGTTCCTAAAATCCATAAGAACATAGTAGAACCCCCATTCCATCCCATTATATCAGGAAGCAAGGCTAAGACTTTTCCATTTGGAGTGGTGATAGGTCCCTAAAACATGTTTATGATAAAGTCTAGCATCCGGTTAAAGAAACCCACAAAAACTGCCAAACTATAAATATCCTTGATTTGGCATAACGCAGGAAAAATGGTGAAGAAGATGTAGTAGATTAAGCAATTATTTGAAATGACTGACAAGCTGAAAAATGAATTTAAGTTTGTATGGGTTTTGGTATATGAAGAAAAATTGATGGAATATGTGAAAAGAAATGGTGAAGCGGACTGATTTTGTGAAAGATGTTCTAAGAAGAGCATAGATGCAGTGTTTGCCACTGCCAGAGACTGTATGGAGAAATCAAGACCAATTCTGACATAATTTTTGATTTGTTATGAATAAGAGCGAATACTGTGGAAGCTGACGCAGCTGTGCTTAAAGATGCCAGGTGATATGTTTGTGGAACATGATTATTTTGAGGTGATATTAGACATTATTCAAGATTTGTGGATGCAATGCAGGAGGGAAAATGAATGAGACTCATATTTAGACTGTCATGCCTAAGTATACTGAAGCTTTTCAGAGACCTAAAATGCAGCATTTTTATTGCACAGGAGTGATTCAAGGACAGGTGGTGAAAAGGCATAAGAAGACTGTTAATTTAGAAGACATACATACACCAGGAAAAATAGAGAGTGAGTGGATACAGAGGATGGCTACAAAAGCGACGTGAAGGTGCATTCCATTCAGGGAACAAGATGGCTGAACAGATTAGAGACTCCAGTCTACAAGTATGAACAGCGGTTTGTTGGGGATAGTTTTCTTGTTAAAAACAAGGAAATAAACACGAATTAGTGAGAACAACTGAAGATTTGGTAAGTGTTTGCTTGTACATGATATTACATTTATATATTTTAGTAAATGTATACACTTCTAAAACATTTGAGACTATAAATTTATATTTTGCCAGTAATAAGGGTTATAGGGTTTACTATCAAATAACTGAAAATCAAAAGACTGAATCTAAAAAGACTAAAAATTTAAAATATTGAATGATGGAATTTACCCCGTTCTCCACTGTTGTGCGATCTTGGAGTTGGTATATTTATTTAGCGGGGGGGGGCAGCCCCCCACATGAGGGGAGCAGGGGGGCTCGCCTCTTGCATTAAAAATGTATTCAATATTTTGAATTTTCAATATTTTTGGAAATCAGTCCTTTGATTTTCAGTCATTTGATAGTAAACCGGGTAATAGAGGTTTAGCCTATAAACAGAAAATAAGGAGGTTTATGCAGACTGCATTTATTTTCTAAATATAATGGAAGATTGTATCCAAATAAACCTTATTTAATGCTCTGCTTTTATAGCTCCCTCTTTGCACTTTATTATAGTTTTCAGAGGTCTAGGATACAGCATGGTTAATTTGACCATATTTTGCTTAATAACTGAAACAGTTGCTGCCAAACTTTACTCTACTTCAGCATCACTTTTGAAAAGTTGCTGTCAAATCTGATCTTTAACTCCACACATAAGCTAGCTGTACCTGAATAAGCAGCACATAAGATTAACTCTTCTTTGAAAGACAAAAACACTCTTACAAAGCTAGATGAGGCTTGGAAATGTGGTTGGAAAACCAAAGATCTGAATACACATTCAAAGTCCAGTTTCCTGAAGAGAGTTAAAGTCAACATGGTTTGCAACTTAGCTGGCAAAAAGGACATTAAATCTTACTGCTCATAATTCTCCTATAAGCCAGATACCCACACATTACCTTTATGTCTGTTTTTGATCATCCAGATGCCTATGAAGTTGCTGAGTAAACTTAGGCAAAAAGTGTACTTACACTTCAGAGTCTTAGAGGTGAAGCACCAAGACAGAAACAGAAGACTCTGGATCTCTATTTCTATTGGTTAACTCAGGGACTGCTTTCTTGATGTCTCCAAATTGTTATCGTAAAATTTGCCTCAAAACATTCATGAATATACTCTTCTGCACAACTATACTGTCCAATTTTGTACAAAAAGGTACTGAACTGATGGTTTTGGGTCCCCAGCAATTCCCTAGGTGTAGACACTTTAAAAGTAGTTGCTATGTTCTTTGCTGGACTTGAGATTCCACAGTTTCAAAACTTCTTCCAGACCAGTTTATTTATTTATTTGACATTTGTTAACCGGGTTAGTCCAGCTGCGCCCAGAGACCCATTTTCAGTGCAAACCCGAGGAGAAAAGCTACAAAGGTTTTACGGACACAAGAACAAATTTTAACATAGTTAATAATTAATCACAACACAATTCAAACAGCAGTAGTAATGCAGTTACAGATAATTAATATATATATATATATATATATATATATATATATATATATATATATATATATATATATATATATATATATAGAACAAAATGTGAATAAGATAAGAATACAAAGCAATGAATGATACTAGTTGTAATATCAGCAGTGCTTTTTTTTTTTTTTTTTTTTTTTTTTTTGTAGCAGATATGTAATATAAAAAACAAAAGTTAGCACAGAAGCTAGGTATGACATACTTTGTCATTTGTAATCACCTAACTATGTGGCGTTTATTCCTGGCTTGGGGGAGATGAGGGAGTATTGGGTTAGGTAGGGTCATAACAGGAGCAAGACTTTATGCTAAGTAAATGTAGTCTAAGCTCCTTTTTTGAAGTGTTTAGGGTGGGAGATGGCTCATATGTAAGGGAAGTTTGTTCCATGCTTTGGCTACACTGAATTTGTAAAGTAGTTTTCCAAAATGTTTGTTGGGTTTGTAAATATCAAGCAGTTGTTGATTTGATGTATGGAGAGTACAGTTTGGGCTATAATCGGATACCAGGGAGGAGAAAGAGGCAGGCAGTAGGTTTGTAAATACAGAGTGTATGATTTGAAATTGAGGCATTTGAAGTAGTTAGAGGAATTCTAGACATTTAAGAGAGTTGAGTGCTAGGCAGTGGTGTGAGTTGTGGTGAGAGTTAGTGGCAAATCCGGCTACTTTATGGTAAGTTTGTTGGAGTCTGGAAAGATATGTGTGGACTGAATGGAAATGAGAATAGGGGCTGCATAAAGACGGGAGGGAGGGGGGAGAGATTGAGCTACAGAAAGTCTAGCTTTGGAGCTAAGAAATTTTTTATTTTGGTAAAGTAGACCTAGTTTTTGGTGTTTTTCTTTTTACATTTTGTTGAATATGGAGATTAAAGTTATGTTCCCCATCAATTATTGTACCTAGGAGCTTTGTGTGGTGTTTGGCTAGGATGGTGGTCTTGTTCAGGGATGTCAAAACAAAGGAGGTCTAGGAAAGATTACTAAGAGTTTAGTTTTTTTGGATTTAAGATAAGCTGATTTTTGGTGAGCAATGTGTCAATGAATAGGTAGGAGTTTTGGGTGTGTATGTGGAGGTCAGATAAGTTCTCACAGATGGAAATACGTGTAGAATCATCGGTGTACTGAATGAGGGTGGACTGTTTACATGAAGTATGGAGGTCATTTATGAATATATTAAACAGAAGAGGGCCTAGGATGGATCCTTGGGGGACACCACATTTTAAGGGTAGAAAAGAGGAGCAGGAAGTGAGCCATCTGACAGACTGCTGCCTGTTGGAAAGATAGAGGGAAAACCAGGTGAGAGAAGTAGAGGAGAGGTTAAGATCATTGAGTTTAGAGAGGAGTAGGGGGTGGGAAACAGTGCTGAATGCTTTGGATAGGTCGAAGAAAAGAGAGGATACAAGTTTGTTGTCTCTGGCCTTGGCAACTGCATGGGTAAAAGCCAACAGTGCAGTAGAAGTACTGTGGTTTGGTCTGAAACCATGCTGGGTGCGAGTATGTTTTCTTGAAGGAGAAAATTGAGTACTTGAGTATGGATGCACTTTTCAAGTATTTTTGATACAGAGGAAAGTATGGCTTTGGTTCTGTAGTTTGATGGGTCATTAGAATTACCGCTTTTGTGCAGTGGGATGTTGCAAAATGCTTTCCAAATGTCAGGGAAGGCACTTCTTGAATGGTTCTATTTATGAGCAGGGATACAGGGTAGGCAATGGATTCTGCAGCAAGTTTGAGAAAGACAGGTGGTAGGTGATCGGCAGAGGGAGAACAAGGTTTTAGCTTTAGCAGGAGTGATTTAATACAAGCTGTGGGGATGGGTCTAAGGGAGAAGAGGGTGTTGTTTTTGAAGTAGGGGTGGTTGGGGAAGGGTTAAGAGTTAAGATTTGTTTGTGTCCATTTTTGGATTATCAATGAAATAATTACTGAGGAGGGTAGCAGTTTCTAGAGGGGTATTGCTGGGGAATGGGGTGGGGGCAGATGGGTTGCCGGGGTGTACAAACTTGTTTAGGGTGGCCCAGAATTTTTATGGGTTAGATATTCTGTCACATTGGGGTGAATTGTAGAAGGATTTTTTATCCTTATAGACTAGTTACTTGTTGAGATTACGTAGCTCTTTATAGTTTTGGAGGAGGGCAGGTGTTTTGGTTTTAGCCCAGGATTTCCAAGCACTATCTATTTTGTGCATAAGAGTGCGGGTTTCTTGTTTTTACAATGATCCACAGAAACAATTAGTGTTTAGATATTATGTGATTAATTTTATTGCCTTGCTTTCAAAAAAGCTATTATCTGTTTATTTTCTATTTTTTTTGCCAGCCAGAACAGTCATGAATATGCCTAGTACTGCATATACCATGGTGATATTTTCCTACACACACACACACACACACACACACACACACACACACACACACACACACACACACACACACACACACACACACACTCACACACACTCACACACACACACACACACACACACACACACACACACACACACACACACACACTCAGACACTGCCCTTGAAAAGCCAGGCCTGTCACAAGATTTATTTTATTTTATTTATTTATTTTACATTTGTTGACCGGGAAAGTCCAACTGAGCTGAGCAGCCCTTTTTCAGCAGAGGCCCAGGGAGAAAAGCTCCACAAGCATTAAAATAAAGGTTATTCATATCCATTAACAGAGTGATTTAAACAGAATTATACAACATAAGTGCTATATAAAAGTATATAAACAGTTTGTATCAATCTAGAAGGTATACAGGGAAGATGGAAACATTTGCTGATGTTATACATTGAGTCTGAAGAAGAAAGATGAGAGATGTGACTTCCTAATAGTGGTGTGGTGTGGTTATAATTCATGGTAAAGACAGCTGGAATGATAGAGGTAGGGAAGGCTAAGAAGAACTAAGAGTTAGAGAAAGGAAGAGGTTAGTTAAACAAAGCAAGATAGAGGAGAGGTGAGGCAGGATAGCAGGGAAGATTAAGATGGTTGAGTACAGTGGCAGGACCAGTTGCTTTTTAGGTATTCCTTGATAGCCTCTTTGAAATGTTTAAGTTGATTGAGGGATTTCATTTCTAAAGGTAGCTTGTTCCAAGAAATGGTTGGATAGTAGCTATAGAGGTTACATCCTATTTTGGTTTTGGGTTTATAGATCTGTAGAAGGTGTTGGTCGGAGGTACATAGAGATCTAGTGGGGGAATAATGGGAGATGAGAGGAACTAAGAAGGGGCAGTAGGAAAGTTGATATAGAATGGAATGAATAATTTGGAGCTGAGAAAGGAGCAGCTGATGGGGTAGTTCAAGCCAGGTTAGGTGTTTCAGTGAGAGACAGTGATGGGATTTGTATGTCTGATGTGCTGCAAATCTGGCTACTTTGTTATAGGTAAATTCAAGTTTGGTTAGGAGAGAGGAGTTGAGATTTGTAAGTATTTTAGAGCTATAAAGGAGACTAAGGAGGAGGTTTGCATGAGAGGATTACTTTTGCTTTGTTAGTGAGAAACTTTTTTATTTCTATATATGAGGCCCAGTTTTAGATGAGTCTTTTGGATACAGTTAGTAACATGTAAGTTGAATATAAGCTGATCGTCTATGATGACACCTAAGAGATTTGTGTTGGATCCAACTTGGATGGGAGTATTGTTGAAAGACAGTATCGAGAAGGTAGGTTTAAGCTGGTAAAGATTTCTAGGTAAGAAGAATAGGAGTTTTTTTTTTTTTTTTTTTTTTGTGTTCTGGATAAGCAAGTTATTAACAAGCCAGGTTTCAACTGAGTTAAAGGATGTCTGAGTGATAGATATAAGGTCAGAGGGGGTGTCAGCAATGGTGATGACATTAGAGTCATCTACATAATGTACCAGGGATGACTGGGGGCATGATGTATAGAGTAAATTAGTGAAGGTATTGAAAAGTAATGGGCCAAGTATTGCACCTTGGAGGATACCTATTTTTAATGGGAGAGAAGGGGTGAGTGCAGAAAGCCATCTCATAAATTGCTTTCGATCTGTGAGATAGCTAGAAAACCAAGCAACAGTAGAAAGTTATGGCTAGTCAGTTTAGTCAAAATAAGAGAGTGAGACACAGTGTCAAAGGCTTTTGATAGTTCTAAGAAAAGGCAAGAGACAAGTTTATTATCTCTGGCCAGAGAAATAGTGTTAAGGAAGGATATGAGGGCAGTGGTAGTAATATGTTTGGGGCGAAAGTCATGTTGTGTGGGTGTGAGCAGGTTTTCCTGTAGTAGGTATTGCATAACTTGCTTATTTATGCATTTTTCCAAAACTTTAGAGAGTGGGGATAGGATAGCTATGGGCCTAAAGTTTGAGATTTCTGTCTAGTTACCAACTTTGTTTATAGGTGGGGTGTAGAATTCTTTCCAGACAGAGGGGACCTTTGACTCAGTGATAGAGCAATTTATCAAGTTAGATACTGGGAGAGCCAGTGAGTCTAACTGAAAGAAATAAGAAGGAATATTGTCAACTGAAGTAGAGCAGGGTTTTAGTTTGGAAAGTACATATTTAATGTAGCTAGTAGGAACAGATGGGTCTATATTAGAAGACTGACTGTTTAGGTGATCGAACATCTAAACATTGATCTTTTAATATCAAACTGCACAATGTTGAACATCCCAGGGAAACACTCCCTTGGCCACAACACAAAAAACATTACTTTACATCTGAATTAAGTGTGGGTCTTTGCCCCCCACCCCCCCCCAATGTGGGGGGGCTCTGCCCCTCACACCCCCCTAACTAAATATACTAACTCTGAGATCAATCAATAGTAGGGAAATAGCAAACTCTGGCGAATGGCCAAGGGAAATCTTTCCTGCGTCAAATCGGCCATTCGCCATTTTTTGCATTCGATATTAGAAGATCGATGTTTAGGTGTTCAATCACCTAAACATTCGGTCTTCTAATATACACCTGGAACAGATCTAAGAGAAAAAGTAGTAGAGGAGTTTGGGGTAGGAGAGGGTTCAGAGGAATTTGTAGCCAAGTTGTTTTTAAATTTGTTATGCTTGTTGAAGAGGGATCACAGGTGATCATTTTATATATGGTTTCAATAAAATAGGTGTTAAAGATAATAGCAGTTGCTACAAAGATGCATGTATACACACAAATATGCACACACAGGAATGTCTATTCATCTACAGCATATCTTTTAATATTGAAATAAATACCTCAATTTATTACAACTCATTATTGTTAGATATAAGTCAATATTTGCCTTCATGGTCTTTCATGACTCTTGTTTACAGCCTATCTTATCTTGGACATACAAATTTACAACTGCAGTTTAATATGATAATAAAGATTTAATGATAATAATAGATATAATAGAGTTATCAGGCTATGAAGTTTGATTTACATACAGTGAGAATGCAATTATGTCACTCTTATTTAGCTCTAAGATTGGGGATATTATGGAATAAATTACCACTTCATACTAAAGACAATAAGAACTCAGAATCCTTTTAAAAGACAACTGGATTTGTGGACTGATGACAGACTGTTCAGTCTAGAAATCTTGTACTCAGTGTTACTAGATGGCCATATGGCCTTAATGCTGGTACACAACTTATAACATCAAACAATAGCACAAATATAAAACCCCTCAAACCTTACATCTATACAAGGAGTTGTGCAACCTCACCAAGAAACTTAGGGTAAATAGACTAATGACATATATGTGGATTATGTATCACATATAACTTATTATTTTTGGTACAATACTAGTTAGTGGATAACTTATTTTAAATACATATTATACTCATTGTTTGAAATAAATGTAGATGAAAATGTAGGGATAAAATATTAATATATAGTAATTTTTAATATCTAAGAACTTTTAACTATATTTTGTAAGATTATTTTGTGTTTTTATGCTCTAAATCATATTATTTAATTAATATTTTTTGTTATCTGATTTTGTTATCTGATTGGTATAAATTTGTATAAATTCTACATGTGAGCTGGTGGTCACAGCTCTGAAGTCCCTGTTATTTATGGGATGAAAGACCTTCGTGGATTATATGTGCATTAAAGTATAATTCCTATTAGCTCAGTTGTCAAGAAAGTGCTTAGTTTATTATATGTATATATATATATATATATTAAAGTAAATTCTTATTGCTCAGTTATCAAGCAGTTGTGTTCCTTCATTCTGCTGCTGGATATGGACTGTGTTGCGATGTGGTGCACATCATTTAAACTGTACTTTTGAAGTACCTGCTGTATCTCCTTAGTGTGGTTATCAGTTCTTGCTGTAGTATTTGGTGTTCATGTTAAGAAGCAAATTCACCTAGACAAAATGTTATTACTCTGACCCACAAGATAATCATAAAAAAAATGCAAAGAAATTCTGTAACTCGAGAAAATTTTTCAGCCTGGCTGTCCTTCCTCACTAAACCCCTATCCTGATTTATCCTCCTCACAAACAGTTAACAAATTTAACACTTTCTTCATTGACAACATAGCCTCTCCTACCTCCAGCTCTCCCCAATAAATTAATATACCTCAGAACTCTACTATTCCTGAAATCCATGCTTTCAGTTTCTAACCTCTCTGCACATCATATGTTAAATAGTTACTAAAGAATCTGAAACCTTATTCTCGTTCTGCTGATGACCTCCCTTTTGAGTATCCTAAGCTCATTGCAAACTCTATGACATACCCATTTTCGATTCTCATTAACAGATCTATTCAAGACTCTCCTGTCCCTGCCCTGTGGGAAAAAAAAATCTTCATTTTTCTATCCATAAAGGAGGTAACTCCTCTGAAATCTCTACCTTTAGGCCAATTGCCATCTTGTCTCCCATTTCTAAGATCCTGGAAAAGTGTATTTATAAACAACTCTTTCAGTACTGCTTGGAAAATGATTTACTAACCCCAACTCAACATGGTTTCTGCCCAGGTCATAGCACCACTACAACTCTCCTCAACTTTTCTGACACCATTAATAAGGCTAGAGACCAAGGAAAGTTTATCTCCTCTGCTTTTCTAGAGTTCTCATAAGCATTTGAAACAATGTCACATAAGAAATGTCTGACTCATATGTCCTCTCTGGGCCTTTTCAAATAAACTCTTCTATGGTTCTGTAACTACCTACCCGAAAGATAAAAATCTGTCAAATGGCTCTTTTTCTCCTATTGTCCTAGTTAAAACAGATGCTCCTCAAGGCTCTTAAATGGCTCTCTTCTTCTCTTTTTCTCTTTTTCTCTTAATTTAAACAGGTGCTCCTCAAGGCTTTACTCTCAGTCCACTGCTCTTTAACATTTTCAACAATAACCTATGTAGCTCCTCTCAGCAAGTGTGCCTTATTTAATATACAGATGACTCAACTATGATCTCCTCATCTGACAGCCCACTACTGCAATGCATGATACAAAATGCTTTCAACTCAGTCAAACTGTAGATACATCAAAACCAACTTTTACTTAATCCCAAAAAGACTAAACTACTACTACTACTGTTTTTTTTCCAAAGTCCCATGCCAATGCTAAAAGTAACTTCCACATTACCTCTTTACATAGTACAACCATAGAACTAGTTACTGATACTAAATTGCTTGGAGTCACCATAGATGACAACCTAAAGTCTGGTCTTCACATACAAAACTGTATAAAAACAACTCATCAAAAGCTAAGTCTACTATATAGATAAAAAAAATAATTCCTTATTCCTTCTAGTAGAATCGCCCAAGCTAACACTTTTCTTTTACCCTCTCTTCTCTATGCTTCATCTATTTTGACTAACAGCCAGATTTTTCTTACATTACAACTGCAGCAGTGCTATAATAATTTGCAGCTAACCTGTCTCATAAAGCTCACCATTACTTTGCATTATGTGCTCTCTACTGGTCAGAACGTCCACATCAACTAACCTATATGTAGCTTCTTGTAATGTTTAAAATACTATATAACCTCCTCTACCAGCCCTTCTATCTCCTCACTACTTCATCAGTATCTCCCAAGTCACCTTCTGCTCTCCCAAGACAAACACCTGCTTGAAATCTATAAATGAAAAGAAAGTATGGAGCAAAGTTTATTCTCACACTGAATATCTAAACTGTGGAACTCTATCCCAAATTCAATTGGAACTATATACAGACTCCATGTATTTAAGTCCTCTCTCAAAGAATTTCTCACTGACACATGGCTATGCCCATGCATTTCACCTGTATGATCTGTATTAACAAATACTTTACATTTTCACTAACCTAACCTCTTGTCATACTGTCTATGTATACCTTGTGACACCAACAGCCACCCTCTCCTCGGTCTTAGGGTGGACTTGTATAGTTTTATTTTTTTATTATTTCCTAGTATAGTAGACTATACTTCTAATACTTTTATATATACTGATTGTCATATTTAATAATATTTTTTTATTTTTTATTTATTTTTACATCACTGGTATCTCCTCATGCTTTATTTTACCCTATGTATTCCACTACCAAACTGCATGTATATATGCTTTTTTTAATTGCATTTGTACTACTGTTTTATTTGATGTTATTTAACTTTCTGAAGCTTTTCTCCCCAGGCCTCCTCCTCTGAAAATGATATGTATTTCCCTGTGAGACTTTCCCAGTAAACAAATGGCAATAACCTTATGAAATTATGAAATACCCTAGAACCTAGCTAAATTCCACAAAAAGACATGGAGGATATGCAGACTCCACAAAGAAGGAACCAAAGCAAAGACCTCAGAGAGACAAACACTGCTTTTACACACATTTTGCCCAGCCCATGAAAGACTGCTATTTATTGTGTGTAATTTTGTTGTCTGACTGTGAAAGAAAATGACAGAAATTAATTCCAGTTTATTACTCTGATTTGCACAGCAACATATCCCCTGAAAGATACAATTGCTATCATAAACCATAACAATGATTGCTGTACAGAAATTTCAGCAAATATAATACATTGTGTCACACTGTTACTGCCAGGCCAAATCATTGATTGTTTAACTGAGATGAAATAGCAACAGGGCTGTCACCTTATCCACAAATGACATCCATACTCTTAAATTACTGAAGTTTTATTGAATGTGTGCTCCTCAGATGTTTGAGTGAGCTATACAAATTAGCTACAGTAAAGTATTTCAACTTTCTTATCAGAAATGCATACTAGTCCTGAAAAAATGATTAATAACTAAATGGATCATGACAAGAAGGTGTCTTATTTTCATCCAAAGATAGACCCCCTTACCCAGCAATTATAGGCACTTTGTTACCATATACACCTCTGATATCTGTTTTCAGTAAAAAATAACGATCATAGTAATATATTTAATTAAGGTTTGTATCAGACAAACACATAGTAGCAATAAGAACATATTCCAACTTACTTCACACACATGCACCTTAATTCTTAAAAGCTAAATTAATTACAGTGTCAGTTATTCCCAGAAGAGTCAGTCACTTTCATCTACAGCACTCATACCTAGCAATTTTAGCCATTTTGTTGACTATATCTCTTTAGCTATCTGGCCATATCCATTGCAACCTTGTTTCAGACAAGGGGTAGCTGCATAAAGTATTCCAGCTTGTATCACACAAGTACACATTAGTCTACCAAGCTAGAATAATAATCATTAAACTTGAGCAAACAGCTGTAGGACCAATCATTTTTATTCCCATGCATCTCACCATCAGCAGTTATATCCATGTTTCTGACCATGTACTGCTAGGATAGGCAATTGTAATAAAGTGAAATAAAAACAGCTGGAGTAATTTATTTCAACTCTGTTTCATACATACATACAGTAACCAGTTATAGGAAAGCATTCTAATATGCATCACACAAATGCACATTAATCCTTCACAGCCTCATCCACTGCAGATAATATAATATAATATAATATAATATAATATAATATAATATAATATAATATAATATAATATGCCAAAAACTGTATATAACAGGATAAAAAATACTTAGTACAATCCAAGCCATAGAGAGTGAGCTGCACCCCAGTGACAGCACTGCCTTGCAGAATCTTATCTTTGCCACTGACTATGGGCACTCATTCATATTTCCCTAGCAGCCATCACATCCACACCCTTATTCAAATTTTCCAGGTTTCATTAACATTCTACCCACAATTTAGACAACCAACCAGATAGCCCCAAAGGCTCTCTTGACTGGTTAGCTAGATCATAGTTTGGGCAAAGCAGAATTCCATCTGCCCCCTAAGCTGCCACATCCATGGCTGTTTTCAACAGTGTCATCTTGGCACTGGCAGCAGCATCTTTTCATCCCTTAAAATAAATAAAATTGGAGAAAAGTGTCTCTAGATATAATGGCACCCTAGTTGTCCACCTAGCTCAACTATCCCCAAGGCCAGTCATAAGGCAAGAAGGGCAAAAATAACTAATACAGAAGCTGATATTCTTATGTCAAAGTCATGTCTTCAAGAATATCATAGCATACAGTGATAAAGCCTTTGCTATGAGTCAGGCAACCCCAGTCTGAGAAGCATGTCAGGTACCTATTGGAGCTGGCACTAGCAGAGAAGAATGATGAGATTGGGCCTCCTCATCTTGCCCAGGAATAGGTTGAAGAATGACATGATGGTAGGACTATGCTAATCATTTTAGCTCTGGTGGACACTATAGCACAGAACAAGAGCCAGGTGGAGTAAGTGGGCAAGACTTGAGTTATATTTGTCACTTTGTCCAGGGCAGTGCAGTCCCGGTAACCATGCCTTTTTGCTTAGTTTTGCCTTAAATAAAATGTTAGTATACAGACGAGGATAGTGTCAACATTTAGCAAGGCATAACCTTGCAGGTGCAGTCATAATGGCTTCCAGAGCAATTATCCTCCTCTGTACTCTACTTTGCCACCCATGTATCATGTGTGAGATGGTAGTCTTGGCTAACACAGAATAACTGTGCTGAGAAAGAGAAGGTTTAAGGTGGTGCCATACCACCATAAGAAGATCAATTCAAACCCAAGCATAACACATGGATTTTCAAAAAAATATTAGTGGCCCAGACAGAGATTAAAGTTTATGGATTAGACAGGATGTTTGTGGGCTACTGAGTGGGATAGGAATTTAAGTTTAGGATGCAGTAGGACAGTTTAATTGCAAGAAAGTGGAAGGGGGTTTTATGGTTAGGAAGCAGTAAGAGAGTTTTAGGTTTAGGAATCAGGAGGGAAAGTTTAGTTTTAGGGAATGACTAGGGAGTTTAAAGTTAGGGAGAGAGAGTAGAATTTTAGGTTTAGAGAGCAGATGGGAACTTTAGGGTTAGAAGTGATGCTCTCCTGCTAAATACTTGCTAACCCTAACCTTAACTCTGTCCCCACCACTAACCCTATACCTGCAACTTACCTTTCAAAAACCCTATCCATAACACTGACACTAATCTAGACACCTTGGATACATGTGCACACCAACACACACTCTACACTGCACTACAACTATGCTCTCGCTTAACCATGCTGTAACCTTAACCCATCTGCACTCATAGAATGCCCCCCCCCCATGCTGAATGCTTCAGAATACTTAAAGGTTCCAGCATTACTTTAAAGGTGAACAAACCAAACATAGGAGCAAATAGCTGGCTCAACTAAAGAAGTGTATACACAAAAATCCAAAATGATGACCACTTTCATACCAGCACAACAAGGTGATCTGCTGCAGCAACTTGTGATGGTGTGAAAGCGCTCATCATTTTTTTTATATTATGTTTTGATTTTGTGTGTTTTTAACATTTGTAGTGTTTTATTAAAGCTGCTGTTGTTTGTCTGCTTTACTAGTTCTCCTTTTTGGATTTTTGTTTCCAGCATTACTTTCCCAAACCCACTCTTACCTTACCCACAGACACTCAATGTTCCATTCATTCAAATTTTTAAAATTTCAATGAAAATCGACCACATCTTATAGTTATTCACTCAATCAATCAGCGAATGTTGATATACACACACACATATATATATATATATATGTATATATATATATATATATATATATATATATATATATATATATATGTGGAAATATATAAACTGTATATTCAGTTGTGATAATAAACAGCATTTACAACTGTGTATTATAAAGTTGCATTTAGATTTATACAAAACCAGAAGAGGGAATTAGTTGAAACAAACAAAATAAAAAATATTGCAGCAAAAATAAAAACATTTAAAAACTGGTAAGAGAATATCATACCTAGCAAACTATTCATCCAAATGTACTATCACATACACAATTTTATTTGAGAGCTAGTAACAGAAGTTATAGGCTAGGCAGTCTGTTAAACAGTAGAATATTTGCGTCTAGAGTAACTGAGAGAGGGACTTTTCTGGCATTAACTGAATTTGGGATTTTGCAATAATGTAACAGTAAAGCTTTACCGCGTGTTACAAAATGAAACTCCAAATTGTATAATCCCACTTTTTTCCTTAATTTCTGAGGCTGGAGTAATGCTTTCCACTGACATCAATGGGTTACATTAGTCATCTACTTTTCTAGAGAATATGGCTTTGTCTGGGTTAACTTGCTTTTCATGACTGATTTATCTTTTGAGCGGTGTTCAAACTTGTTTTCTGAAGCAATTCAATTTTTTTAACTTTCAGGGTATTTGCTGGTAAGCTTTTAAAAGTGTTGTTAAGGTCCTGTAATTTTTCTTTTTTTAAACTTTTCCCCAGTGCCTTGCTGAACATCAATCTCCCTGTAAAAGACTTGAGCATATTCATGCCCTATCAGTAAGGGATCCATAGATCTGTTGGGGTGAGAGCCACCTGCAGGGACCATCATTTAATCCAACATGTGGAAGTTTGTTCTGTCGCCGACAACCTGGCTCTGGGAGCATTGTTTGCATTTTAAGTCCTAATTCTGCCTTGGGTAGAGGTATGGGTAACCTACTTCACTACAGGGATTCATAATGCCATCCCAGTGTGAATGCATGGTGCTATGCACGCAGTCATGCAGACAGCAACATGAGGTGGCTTAATGAACTATAAGCCTGTCTCCTAGATGCTCATTGCACATCTGTCCCCGCCCTTCCCTTAAAACGGGCATGCCTATCCATCCCTGTCAATGCCATTAAGCACCTGAGCCACTAATCAAATTCAAGTAACCTGGGCTGTAGTAAGGGCTCATTCCTCTAGGTCACTTGCACTGTCTTGACTTGTTATTTTTAGTTTAAATTGCAGAAAGGAGGAGCAATTTGCAGATTTTAATTCATTTACTTTAGCTTTGGAGTTATGGGTTTGATTTGTAGGTAATGTTGATTTCTGAATAGTCAAGTCATTTAATTATGTTATGATTATTTTAATGAAGGATTTAATACTTCTAAGATGAAAGACACTTAGTGTTTAATACAGTGCACTAAACTGTGATTCTTTTTACTGAGTTTTGACATCTTTAACTTGTACTAATTTATGTAGTTATTTATTTACCTACCTACCTACTTACTTACTTACTTACCTTTTGTTAACTGTGTTAGTTTGTCTAGGCATAGTCTATTTTCAGGGGAGATCTGATGTGTTACTCATTCTGACAAGGAAAATTTTGGCTAGGATGCCAATATAAAACCATATCAAAAGAATACAATAAGGAAATTATGTATAAAAGTTGATAAACTTGTTATAACAAATACAAATACATACCAAATGGGAAAAATAGATAAGATTATGTTCTTTGTAGTAAGATATGTGATTTGAATGAGCAAATAACAAGACTAAGACTAAGAGGTTATGGCAGGGAGTGGGAGATTAAACAATGTAAAAAGAGTAGCGAACCCGCAACTTAAATAGGTGTATGTTTATAAATAAATACATATCATTATAGAACTTCTGCCATTTTATTTAGCGAGGATGTAGATCTTTTGCACCCATCCGAGCTACCACAAACTCAGGCAGATGGGATGCTGGCTTAACATTTTATCTGAAGCATGGCATCCCACAATCAAAGCCCCTTCTTTATATTGCACCATTGCAAGTAATAAAAATGACTCCAAGCACATGTTGTGGAAACAGAGCCCAGAGCCTTGGTTCTTCTTGTATCAAAAAGTATGCTATATGTTGAGACAATGACACTCATTAAGCTTCTTGGAATTATTTTTCATCATTTTTGATTATTTGTCATTTTAATTATAATTATTTCTGTTGAGGTAGG